>NW_026521000.1:225000-287500 GCF_024256425.1 Clarias gariepinus | reverse complement strand
GTGGTGGTGATCATACGGCGCCCCCTGGAGCAGAGAGGGTTATGGGCCTGTGCACATGGACACAACATGGCCAGCTTGGTGGTGCAGGGACTTAAACCCCTGAACGAGGCCCCTAACCCGCTCTGTTTAATGTGGTGTTATACTTTATGTAATGAAATTGGACTCCGTTTGTCATGGGAGGAGGGGGAGGGGTTAGGTTGTGTGTGACGGGGTGCGGCAGTGACGTTGTAGTGTAATAGGGAAATGTCATACAGTATGTGTATTAAAAATATATTCTCAGCTAGCCTCCGAGTGGCGCAGTGGTAAAGTTCTCGCCCTATCATCTGGAGATCGCTGGTTCGAACCCCGGGTGATGCTGTTTTCCTCTCACAGACGAAGGTCTAGAGAGAGCTGATTGGCCGAGCTCTCTCAGAGGGGAGGGATGAGAGGTACTTTGCGCTCCTACATTAGTCACGGCTCTACAGCCAATCGGGGCGTCTGTGAGCTCGCGCACGCGGAAGGAGCGGCTAGCACTTTCCTCCGAGTGTGTAACTCCGCCCCTAACGGTGCGTGAGCGAGCAGTTTGAAAAGATGCGGTCGGCTGACGTCACGTGGTTCGGAGGAAACACGGGATAGTCTACGCCCTCCCGACTGAGTGGTAGTAGTAGCCTTAATGTGGAGCCCCCTAGTGACGGGGAGGAATTGGACACAACTAAATAAGGGGGAAAATTGGAGAAAAAAAAAAAAATAATAATAATAATAAAAAAATATATATATATTGTCAGCTGTTGTTGGTGCTTACAGTTGACCCCTCACGAAGTAGCAGTTCAGAGTTCGCAGTATACTCTGTATAAAATATTTTCTGTATAAAATATAATACTGTATACGTTTTTATGCTGTAGTAAGAACACAAAGCGACTGTAGAGGAAAACGCGGCTTGGGACGCTGAATTATTCCTGTATTTAACCCACAGTACTGATGCCAAAGAATCCCATGAATTACAGTATTTTACATTCTATCACTCAGCGCTACAGAACAGTATACAGGTTCACCTTTACATCTTTTTTTCCCAAGGGTGATGTATGAAGCTTTGAAATTAATTGTTTGAAATGAAATTAAAGGCTTTTTTTTTAGCATATTCGGTGGCATATTTAGGGTTTAAACTATAAAGAAATATTCCCCTGAGATAGCTCCAGTCCCCCCGACCCTGAATACAGGATAAGTGTATTAATTAGGTTCTTTGAATCTTGAAAAATAGACATATTTAGGCATTTCTTGTCCATATCCAAAATTGTTTAGTTTTTCACAATTGCGGGATCTCTAGGAACATAACCCCTTGTGGGGGTCGACTGTATACTGTGCTGTAAACACACTGAGGGTTGTGGGTGTGGGTGTGTGTGTGCGCTGTAGCTGATGGTTTATGTGTTAATCTTGGTGTTTTCCAGGCTGATATCTGGTCACTGGGCATTACCGCAATCGAGCTGGCGAAGGGCGAACCGCCCAACTCTGACATGCACCCCATGCGTGTCCTCTTTCACATCCCGAAGAACACCCCCCCCACCCTCAACGGGGACTTCTCCAAGACCTTCAAGGAGTTTGTGGAATCGTGTCTAAACAAAGACCCTGCGTTTGTAAGAAAAGTTTACACACATTGTACTCTGTGTGTGTGTGTGTGTGTGTGTGTGGGACAGACCTGACACCAGGTGACGACCACCTCACACTCACTCACAGTCAACAGGCTTAGCTCATAAATAATTAATTTAATTAAATCTACTGGAAAACAACAACAATTAGTTTTCTAAAATGTTTCCTGCTGTTTAAACCCGAGTCTGTAAACATTTGTTCCACACATCTGTCCAGTAATCTCTGACGAGTGTGTAGATGCAGTTTATTATGATTTTCATGTATCATCACGTCACCAACACAAACACACACCCTGACAGCAGTAATGCAGTGACTCCAACTTACTACTACAACAACTAATAATAATAATAATAATAATAATAAAACATCTGCGTGCATTTTAGTTTGTGGACATTAATAACTTGTGTGAGAAATCTTTTATTTTACAGCCAATGACATTTACATTTACATTTAGGCATTTGGCAGACGCTCTTATCCAGAGCGACTTACAAAAAGTGAAAATGAGTATCTCTCCCTCTCTGCACCTACACCCCCCCCACCCCCCACCCCGTCTCCTCCTCCTCCTCTCAGAGACCGACTGCGAAGGAGCTGCTGAAGCACAAGTTCATCATGAAGAATGCCAAGAAGACGTCCTACCTCACTGAGCTGATAGACAGGCTGAAGCGCTGGAGGACTGAGGGACACAGTGACGGAGACTCGGACTCAGACTCGGACCCGTGAGTAATACACATGTCCAATCTACTGATCCGTCTTTACACAATATTACAATCGCAGATGTCCACTGATGTCCACTAACGTCCTCACACATCCTACAGTAATGTAAAATAATGTGCTTTGTTTTTTTACTCCCCGACATTCACTCACACCTGGAAGCTCATGTCATGTCTAATCATGGTAATTAGAGAACCATTTAATATCAAATCAGTCAAAACTCCTCCGTCCAGTCATGTTATGTCTCTGTTCATAAGGAGTTCAGACTCTAATGTTTCTGTTCTCTCTTCACACCTGAGACGGTGGAAATGATCAACTTACTGTTGGTTCTGGATGATTAAATCATTTTAGCAAGAATTTTTAAATGGCCTTATACCTTTTTGTATCTTACTTGAGCCAGCTGCACATCTGTCCTGCTGTTATTCAGACATCAAAGTAAAGATACTTTTGGCTTTTTATCTGTTTGGATCAGAATGTTCCTGAGGGTTGAAGGAGAGCGGTGTAGAGCAGAACCACAACCATTTCTTAATCTACAAACTATGAGGGGTGTTCAAGTCAAAACAGGACTTTTGATTGTACAGAATAACAGAACTCAGTCCTGAGAGTATAAACTCCCTTTATGTCTCTATATAATCCCCTGATACACTAATGCACTTATCCCAGTGTCTCACTAGAGCTTGGACACCATCAAGGTAGAACGTTCTCTCAGTACGCCGGAGTCATGATCAGACTATCTGAAACACCAGCCGCACAGGAACTCAAAATCAAAATCTTGATTAATTGAACAATCGATTACCATTAATGAACGATTATTTTATTTTTATTTATTTATTTTTTTTCCCCTTATAGTTCACTGAAGTTTTGTACAGTAAATATGCTCACGAATTACAAGTGAGAGATGAAGGGTGCGTTGCTTTTTAAAATAATTGAAGGAAACGCACACTATCTATCTATCTATGATTATTTATTATACATCAGTGTTGAACAACTGAAATTAAAGCACACATTGCCTAAAACAGTCACTTTGTTCTTATAAAAAATAAAAATAAATAACTTGCACTTTTGGAAACAAATTATTTTCAATGTTTTTCTTATTAAAAGTAGAAAATAAGCAGTATCTCTTCTAAATAAAATAACTCGTATTTTAAGCAGTGAATTTCTTGCCTCTTATGTAATAACAAATGTGATGTAATAACAAATAGCGTCAGTTACAGATTTCTTATTCTCTTGCATGTTTGTCACACTTAAATGTTTCTGCTCATCAAAAACCGTTAACTATTAGTCAAAGATAACATAACTGAACACAAAATGCAGTTTTTAAATGAAGGTTTACGTTAAGGGAGAAAAAAAAACTCCAAATCTACATGGCCCTGTGTGAAAAAGTGATTGCCCCCCTTGTTAAAAAAATAACTTAACTGTGGTTTATCACAGTTAAAAGTTCAATTTCTGTAGTCACCCCCAGGCCTGATTACTGCCACACCTGTTTCAATCAAGAAATCACTTAAATAGGAGCTACCTGACACAGAGAAGTAGACCAAAAGCACCTCAAAAGCTAGACATCATGCCAAGATCCAAAGAAATTCAGGAACAAATGAGAACAAAAGTAATTGAGATCTATCAGTCTGGTAAAGGTTATAAAGCCATTTCTAAAGCTTTGGGACTCCAGCGAACCACAGTGAGAGCCATTATCCACAAATGGCAAAAACATGGAACAGTGGTGAACCTTCCCAGGAGTGGCCGGCCGACCAAAATTACCCCAAGAGCGCAGAGACAACTCATCCGAGAGGCCACAAAAGACCCCAGGACAACATCTGCAGGCCTCACTTGCCTCAATTAAGGTCAGTGTTCACGACTCCACCATAAGAAAGAGACTGGGCAAAAACGGCCTGCATGGCAGATTTCCAAGGCGCAAACCACTTTTAAGCAAAAAGAACATTAAGGCTCGTCTCAATTTTGCTAAAAAACATCTCAATGATTGCCAAGACTTTTGGGAAAATACCTTGTGGACCGACGAGACAAAAGTTGAACTTTTTGGAAGGTGCGTGTCCCGTCACATCTGGCGTAAAAGTAACACAGCATTTCAGAAAAAGAACATCATACCAACAGTAAAATATGGTGGTGGTAGTGTGATGGTCTGGGGTTGTTTTGCTGCTTCAGGACCTGGAAGGCTTGCTGTGATAGATGGAACCATGAATTCTACTGTCTACCAAAAAATCCTGAAGGAGAATGTCCGGCCATCTGTTCGTCAACTCAAGCTGAAGC
Source organism: Clarias gariepinus (assembly GCF_024256425.1). NCBI lineage: Eukaryota > Metazoa > Chordata > Actinopteri > Siluriformes > Clariidae > Clarias > Clarias gariepinus. The sequence goes on along the minus strand of NW_026521000.1, from coordinate 282,904 downwards.
GATCTTGGGTGCTGCAGCAGGACAATGACCCAAAACACACCAGCAAATCCACCTCTGAATGGCTGAAGAAAAACAAAATGAAGACTTTGGAGTGGCCTAGTCAAAGTCCTGACCTGAATCCTATTGAGATGTTGTGGCATGACCTTAAAAAGGCGGTTCATGCTAGAAAACCCTCAAATAAAGCTGAATTACAACAATTCTGCAAAGATGAGTGGGCCAAAATTCCTCCAGAGCTCTGTAAAAGACTCGTTGCAAGTTATCGCAAACACTTGATTGCAGTTATTGCTGCTAAGGGTGGCCCAACCAGTTATTAGGTTCAGGGGGCAATTACTTTTTCACACAGGGCCATGTAGGTTTAGATTGTTTTTCTCCCTAAATAATAAAAACCATCATTTAAAAATTTTGTGTTTACTTGTGTTATCTTTGACTAATAGTTAAATGTGTTTGATGATCAGAAACATTTTGTGTGACAAACATGCAAAAGAATAAGAAATCAGGAAGGGGGCAAATAGTTTTTCACACCACTGTATTTCTTTCCATTTTCTTGAACTCTTCTCATACTGTATTTGTGAGCGCTTGTGTTATTGACACCTGCTTTGCTTTTCGATTAATCGCCCAGCCTTAGTGTGAGTGGTGTTGGTGAATGAGTGTGTGTTCAGTTCACTCACACACACACACACACACACACACACACACACACACACACAGATGTGTCTCTAAATTCGTGATGTGCCAGAAAGTTATCTGTTGATTATTTAAGAAACGCTGGGTAATAATCCCATTATCCAAAAAATACACTAAAAGGAAGTGTTCACATTGCGAATGCGCACACACACACACACACACACACACACACACACACACACACACACACACACCTGCAAATGGCCAAATTTTTTGTCTTTTTTATAAAGTGATATATTTCTGTTAAACCTGATGTGCGGTGTGTGATGTGGTTTCCGTGGTTACAGAGAGCCGAACAGCAGAGACAGTGACTCGTCCCCCGAGTGGTCCTTCACTACGGTCCGCAAGAAACCTGACAAGCAGTCCAATGGGATGGTGTCTCTCGTAAGAGTTATACTTAATTACCTCTAGGCGTGTGTGTGTGTGTGTGTGTGTGTGTGTGTGTGTGTGTGTGTGTGTGAGAGAGAGAGAGAGCTGTTTATTTACTTCTTAACTTTTAACCCGTCTGATCTTGCACGTGTGTTTTTGTTTAACTTCAGGATCAAGCGGTACAGAAAAAGTCAGCCAGTCTGGCCACAGTTATAACGCCAGTGTTTACTGAGGTAAGGTGTGTGTGTGTGTGTGTGTGTGTGTGTGTGTGTGTGTGTGTGTGTGTGTGTGTGTGTGTGTGTGTGTGTGTGTGTGGCTGAGGATGAGGTGCAGTGTGTCATCTAAGTTTGTGAGTTAGAAGTGTCTATAGTTGTCTTTACACTGTGTGTGTGTGTGTGTGTGTGTTAGCTAAAACAGCAGCACAGGGACGGGGACAAGCGGAGGAGTGTGATTGAGAATCTGGAGAAGAGTCTGCACGCTGCTGAGGACGTCTGTCCCGGGATCACAGATAAGATGATCAACCACATCCTGGAGAGGGTGCAGAGGTGTGTGTGTGCGCGCGCCGGTGGGTGGTTGGGTGTGTGTGTGTGTGTGTGTGTGTGTGACCCTAACCCCCTGGTGTTTTTGTCTTTGTTCTGTTCCGCAGGTTCTCTATGAGTTAAGTTCAGCTTGGGAATGAAACACACACACACCTGACGCTGGACGACCAAACAGCTCTTCCTGTTCACTGAACATTACACACACACACACCTCTCTCCACTCAGAGGAATAGGAGGGACTCAGGTTACACACACACACACACAAAATCATAACCAAAAATGGAATTTCACTTTTCACAAAACACACAACTATATATTTGTGTAATTGTATTTATATATAAATATTTTTTGCCATGTGCTTTAGTTTTAGCCTGTAGCTGGTGCCCAGTGCTGCGTTACTGATATTTTAGATGATTATTATTATTATTATTTTACGAGGACAGATTGTGAGTTTGCTTCTATTACAGGTTTTGTGCTGAGCGTTAGACTTCACTTCACATATCTATCCGTCTGTATCTTTATATTTGTCGACCCTTTGCGATACTTTATTTTATGTTTGTTAGTGATATTTATGTGGGAGGACGATTACTCAAATCTTTTATTCCTTTTTCTTTTAAATGAGGGTAAAATCTTCTGTTATAAACTCTACATACTGTTACGTGTAGCATTACGACTGCTGTATGGGGAAAAAAAACCTTCATATCACTTAAAGAAAACGTAGAAATACCTCAGACGAAGCAATCGAGTGAAAGATCTCAGAAAAACACAAACACACCTGGATTTATCATTTATGTTTTGTGCTTCGTGCACGTGATGTTTTGGGAGAGGAGTTTTGCTGTGCAAAAGAGGATCAAATATAATTTCATAAGGCAAGTTTATGTTCATTATTTTAAATTGGCAGTTTTTTTTTCCCTTTCTGATAAGCCCCTCCTTCAGCTGCAGATTCGGGATTGTTTGTGAACACGACCATCAAATTTCTTCTCCCTCCTTTATTAGTAAATTTTTTTTTTGTTTTTTTAAAATGAGAGCTATAGGAGATACTGTACTTCTGAAGTAAATGCACTGCACACACTTTGTACTGGGTGGGAAAATCTTACACACACACACACACACACACACACACACACTCGCACACTCTCCAGGTCTCCTGAACGGGCCTGGAGGCGAAGGTGCGCCTCTCTACAGTTTCTGTGTCAGAGAGACGGAGCTCCGTGTGAGCAGCTGCGTAGGAACTTGAGAAATTCTGAAAATGGGAGATTTTCTTCGGGGGAAATAGTCTTAATATTATAGGCGTGAAAAAATAATCCAAGAAGTTTCTGCCAAGCTTTTCAAAGTACTAAACCTAAGGGTGCCATCACTGGTCTGGTGGTGAGGGGATCAGCTTCTGTTGGCTTGGAGACGTTACGGCCAACATCGTGCCTAAACTTTACTCTTCTCTTTGTGTAATTATTATTCTTTCTTTATAAAGCTTTAAAGATTCGATGCCAGACTGAGGTTTAAAAGCAATAAGGTGTTTGGTAGTTTTTGGTTTTAATTATAAATATATATATTTCTTTATAGGTAGAGATGTTGATACCAGATTAGGTTTTGTAAATGTTCTCTTTTTGTAAATGCTTTTTGAGATTGCTCTTCAGGAATCTGTCGAAGCTGTATCATATACATGTATAAATATATCTATAGGCCTTTTTGCTTTAACTGTTACAAACTCGTATGATTTGACAAATAAAGATGTAAATTATGACACTGTACGAGTGTAGAGGTGAAATTTTGTTTAATGTTCAGTAGCATTTAGATCATAATGATTACATTTAATTTTTTTTATATATAGCTTTTAACAATGGTCAATGTCAGCTTCACATTAATTAAAGATTTATTTATTTTTTTTAAAAAGAACATTTTTGGAAGTGTGTATGTGTGAGAAAAATGTGTCTAGATAATAATGAGATGAATGAATGAAATGTCTCTGATGAACAAGCCAAGGGTGACGGCGACAGTGGCAAGGAAAAACTCCCTGAGATGGTAATAGGAAGAAACCTTGAGAGGAACCAGACTCAACAGGGAACCCATCCTCATCTGGGTGATAACAGATAGAAATAACATCATGTGTGTTGTGCAGCTGAAAGTTCAATATAACAGAAGTTGTGTAGATTAACATGAAGTCCAGTTCAGCACAGGGAGTCAGTAGGTGCAGAGGGCAGATGGGGTCTGGATCACTGGGAGCACAGGAGCAGGATGTGTAGCTCCAACCATTATAAGGCAGAATTCAGCTGGAGCTGGTCCTTCTCTGGAGGCCTCAGGAACCTCGCAGGGTTGGCCTTTGTCTACTGAAGCTGGTACAATCTCCAGATGCCTCGGGATGGGAGGAAAAATGCAGAACAGATGGAGAGAATTAGCGTAGTTGCCATTCAGGATAGATGTACTGGAGTATGAAGTTGTGGGATGAGTTACGCGTATGCCAGATTAAAGAGATGCATCTTGAGTCTACTTTTAAACTGGGAAACCATGTCTGCTCCCCGAACACTGTCTGGAAGGCTATTCCAAAGTTCTGGAGCTAAATATGAAAAATCCCTGCCCCCTTTTGTAGATTTTGATATTCTGGGAGTTTACAAGAAGTCCAGAGTTTTGTGATCTTAAGGAGCGTGGTGGATTGTAGCGTATCAGAAGACTGGTTAGGTATGTTTTAGTCTGTAACCATCTCCTGCTCTGTTAAATGTTCTGTATCTAACTGCTGCTCCAGCCTGTAGGTGGCGCTAAATTGCAAAGTGTTTTTCCTAGAGCGCTAACTGTGTAGCTATAAACACGTGAGCTAAGCTAGCTAACAAAGTTAGAAACCCAGACAGTTTAGCTAAGTTAGCTTGTCGCTAAGGTGTGTGGCTTCTCCCTACAGACTGATGGAGCTTCAGCATAGCGCGGCGTCTAAAATAAAACGTCCCTCAGTTATAGAACACTTCCACATGTAGAAAATAAAGTAAAGTCAAATTATTTGGGAACACTTTCTTTTTTTACTCTTACTTAAATCATGTGCTTAATTAAATTGTACTCTAATTAAAATGAACCTTTTAGCACCAAAATGAACCAATGTGAATTTAAAGGTGTAATTCATGCATTAGTCCGCTAGATGTCACCAAAAACCAAACGGATCCGCTCAGAGTGACTCGGCGCTACACACTTGGAGTCACCTGCTCCGCTCCAGCGCCTCCTTCAGCAGCAGAGGTGAAGATGGAGAGGACGCTCGCTCACAGCACAGCACCTCAACTCTCAGGGTCAGGTATCTCCTCATCAGGGATGAAGAATCAGCTTTCATCATCATCATCATCATCTTCTTCTTCATCATGTTCTTCTGTGGTAGCAGCTCCAAGATCAACTTTGTTTTATGTAGGGAATAACACTCCCGTGTGTGTGTGTGTGTGTGTGTGTGTGCGCCGTGAATGGAAAGAACACGTTATAAAACACCGACACTGAAGACTCCTTCCATAACCTGTAAATAAACACCTGCTCGTAGAAAACATCACCACGTCAATTATTATAGATTTTTTTTATTATTAAAAAATGTTTATTGTTAGCATTAAGAATAATGCATGCGGAGCGTTGCTATGGAGACGATGACGCATTAGAGCGAATGCATTCATATAAACCTGCAGTTCTGTAAGAGCTGCTGTTAGAGAGAACTAATCAACACCTACTGATCTGGGACTCGAACAAAAACACTAAAGGCCTCTTCTCAGCTGCTGTTTGTCTGAATAAAGATCAGACTAAAGACGGGAGCGCTGAGCCTCTGAGGTTATTAATCCGCCTCCTGGCTTTAGCGTTAAACGTGTTTTTGTTTCTCAGAGCGTCTTAAACGTAAGCACTTTTTGTTTGCCGCGCAGTAGCTCTCCAGCCCTGGACTCGTTTTATTTTTTGATGTTTGTTGCTGCAGCTGATGCAGTGGGTTAAAGACCCGATGGAGCAGAGCGGATCTCAGACCCTTCTGCAGATTAAACACAAGGCTACTAAAAGCAGGAGAGAAGGTGTGACTTCCTATTTTCTCCGAGGCTCTAACGCTCGGCCTGATAACGTCTCGATCTGCGGCCCCATGCTAACACGCTAACGAACTAACATCCTGCGCAGTGAAACATCGGGAAATAAATCTGGTCAAGGCACTGATCGGCCTGAACCGCGCCATTAATAAATTAACACATTTTAATTTAACTTCATAAACTGTTTTGCTTTTGGTTGTGAACGCGGCTCGTGGTTCGCTCTCTGCGCAGGTTCGAGCTCCATGCCGCGGCGCTGCTTTGGCACATCTCAGGAATTAGACATTAGGAAACAAACACAAAGATTAAAACTAGTTTTTCATTTTAAAGAGATTTTTACAAAAAAAAAAAAACTAAATAAATAAATAACATAATTGTAATAAATGGGCGCAGTGACGTCGCGCCTCGTCTCAGTTTAAACAGGAAAAATAATCACCACCATGAAATCAAAAACATCCAATAGCTTAGAAAAATAAATTTCCTTAAATCTTTTTCAAATAAATATCCATCATCTGCAATCTTAATACAGTTCAGTAATAAAAATAAAATAAATAAATAAAATAATTAAAACACAATTTTAAACATTTTGTTAAAGAAACATCTGTCCTCAGGACAACACTAACACCTGTAAACATCTGTCTCCCCTCAAGGAGCTTGTCGTGTGTGTGTGTGTGTGTGTAAAAACAAAAATGATACACTGATCTACATAACACGTCTAACTGGAAAATGGATTCGAGTCACTCGTCCAGCGCAAGAGACGGAGCTCTGAGTCAGTCAGGTACAACACCTGTGTGTGTGTGTGTGTGTGTGTGTCAGTGTTGTGGTTCTGTGCGGCGCCCCCTCCTTCAGAAGAGCCCCTCCTTCCAGGCATGGTTGTGGACGAGACATGTGCAGCACTGCCACCAGCTCTGGCACTTGAGCGGCTCGACGTTGGCTTTGGCCATCACCAGTTTGGCGTTGGCACACGCCCTGTCCGGCTGGCTCTCGGTTCTCTCTGACCTGCTGCAGGAGAAACATGTAGGAACACAAACGCAACAGCTCACTTTATTGGTAAAGTGGTTTAATGGTTATTTATCCCATCGGCTCAGGATCAATCTAGGTCGGAGGAAACCAGAGAACCTGAAGGAATCCTGGGTGATGGTGGGAACACAGAGAGAGAGAGAGAGACCTGAACCCAAGGACAACAACGTTACACTCTGTACCCCAACTCCTCCCAACACACCGCAGGTTTAGATGTCAGATTAATAGACTGTACACAATGATCCAGACAAACCCTGCGTGATGCCACCTGGAGGTTCACTGAAGTATAACTACATGGACTCCATATTAACATCAAATAACATCAATTGTTATAGCTGAACTGACTAACACACAGTATGAGTGCAGATCAATCCCTGCTCTCCGTTATCACCCAGATGAGGATGGGTTCCCTGTTGAGTCTGGTTCCTCTCAAGGTTCCTTCCTATTACCATCTCAGGGAGTTTTTTCTTGCTTTGCTCATCAGGGATAATCTGATCATTTTGATTTATACACATTCACATTCTCATACTTTAAGTTTGTATGGAATGTGAATGTGTATGAATCAAAATGATCAGATTATCTCTGATGAGCAAATTCTTTTAATTCTTTTGATTGTGTAAAGCTGCTTTGCGACAATGACAGTTGTTAAAAACGCTATACAAATAAAATTTTATTGAATTGAAGTTGAAGATCAGCCGTGGGAGCTCTGGCGTCTTGGCACTCCCCCTAAACTCCCAGATTAATCCATAAATGGGCGGAGCAAACAGAGCCTAAGTGTTTATTGTGTATTTATCTAGTGGTGATTTGAGGAACTGCACATTTAGTCATTTCCACCCTGGACTCGTATTTTCAGAGCCAGAGTTATTATGGGATGTATTCTTTTTTTATGACTCATATCCTATAAGTATTGTATTATATAATTATGGCTTTAAAATAGATTTAATTATGGATTTGTGTCTATACGGAGAACTGTGTAAACCTGTATAATAATGACAATCACACAGCTGACCTGCACGACAGGGGAGTCCAGTGACTCAGAGAGGGGAAGAGCCGAGAGCCAACACCCTCCTGCATCTCTCAGCTCACACCGCCTCTGTGCAGGTGTGTTTCCTGTCAGTACCTCACTGTGCTCAAGTCTAAAACATGTAAAGAAGTAAGATCGAACTTTTCTACAGAAGGTGAGTTTATGATAAAGCTGAGCAGACGCGCAGGTCGTCTGTGGCGTGTGACCTCTGACCCAGACGTCAGGCGTGTAAAGATGCAGGAGAAGCTGCCGTGGCTGATCTGCACGGTCTAGGGCACTGATAAAGAATCCGTCTCTTACACACTCACACACACACACACGATGAATGTATTTAAGACTTCTGTACATCACTGTGTGTTTATTTCTAAAGCTTACAGACAGTTTACTTTGTTAGCTCGATGTTTTTAACAACGCGTTATTAAACTGTTAGTCTGCTGAAGCGTAAGAGGAAACTCCACTGACTTTCAGAGCAAAGTGTGTGTGTGTGTGTCAGGTTGCTATTAGAGCGTCTAATTATGAAGAGAAGCTTGAATAGTCCAAAGTGTTAAACGTGTCTGTGTTTATTATATAACTGAGAATACATGGGCTTCAAATAAACACGTCTGAAGTCACATTACCTCAGATCCACGGTGCATCTCTCTCTCTCTCACACACACACACACACACACACACACACACCATTTTTTCCTGATTATTATTACATCATCTGCATTCTGCAAAACACAATTACGTATCAACTTTGTATACATAATTTTAATAATAACACAGCTACAAGTGTAGGGCTCTTACACACACACACACACACACACACACACACAATACTGATGATACAAATTAATCTTTAGGTAAAATTTGGCTGAATAAATGTTCAACTCTTTTATTCTTATTATTATTGCTGTGATGTCGGGCTCGGCTGGTGTAAATTACAACATGTTATAGGAGGGAGAACACACACACACACACACACACACACACACACACACACACACACACACACACACACACAGCATGTAGCTATAAAACATTTTAAACATCAAAGTCCATTGACTGTCTCGTTCTCTTCAGTAACAAATGAATCATAATGAGACAAACGTTAAGCAATAATAATAATAATAATAATAATAATAATAATAATAATAAAGGGGGAAATACAAATACATGAGTATGATAAAAATAAAAAAAGAATATAATCAGAATGGTCCTACAGCCAAAAGATAAAAAATGTTGGCAACTCAAATGGAAAGTGGATCCTCGTGATCAGATGGATCAGACTGTGTGTCCGAGGTCCCGGGTGTGTCTTTGGTCCGTTTATAAAAATGTCACTAAGGAGAAAACAGTAGGAATAAAACCTAAAGCGAGCGGTGATGTCACTGTAAGGACGGAGGACGAAGGACACGCCCAGCATCGGCCTCGAGATCAAATCAACTGAAAGGAAAGAAAATAAAAACAAAACAACAAAATGAATGAAAAATAAAAATGAAATGAAATATGGAGTGGATTTATGCATGAATAAGGACATGTAGTGTCTCTCTCACACACACACACACACACACACACACACACACACACACACACACACACACACACACACACATCAATCGGGTCAGCAGTGGTCCCTGACATTAGCTTTCCACTGTGTGTGTGTGTGTGTGTGTGTGTGTGTGTGTGTGTGTGGTAACTCACTTCTTCTTGTCCTTGTCCTTCTTGAGCGGCTGTGAGAGCGACAGCGTCTCGGCTGCGACCTTCCTCCTGTTGAAGGCGTTCATCTCCTCCTCCAGATCCCTCCTCTTCTCCTCCACCTTCCTCTTCTCCTCCTGGTGCATGCGCTTCAGCTGCTCGAACTTCTCATGAAGCTGAAGGAACCCGACAACACACACACACACACACACACACACACAATCTCATATGAGCATCAGCATTCCAGAGCGACGGAGCGAGGCGGAGACGCGGCTGAAGGAAGACCACAGACGCTGGATTGCAGACTTACAACAGAAATGCATCTCTCTATCTCTCTCTCTCTCTCACACACACACACACACACATCTGCATGCCTGAAAAAGGTATTACATTAATTTTATTTATTTATTTTTATGATGTTTGTGGCTGTACTGGTATTATTAATTTACACATAATCTGGGCTTAAAACTGAGGACCTGGCAACCCGTCACTGATAGACAGCATGTCAATCATAACTCAGTTGGTCACTGGCTTGGAGAAATTAACAGAATCTTCTTAGCGATTACAACCATTAACTCCGTTAGCTACGCGACGCTACGCTACTCTTTCCACAGACACTAGCGATCTCGTGAGATTATTTTACTCCACAGATGGGGTTTAAACAGAAACACAGAACTGAGAAGATCTTTATCTACATTCCATATAAACAGGACATGTTTAAATCCGTCCCTGTGGGAAGGACACCTCGCTGGACCAGTGAAACCCTTCACACTCCTCACCTCTCTCTCCTTGTCCTTTAGCTCCGCCTCCGTCTCCTTCACTTTGTTAACAAACATCTGCCTCATCTCCTCTTCTTTACGCTGCAGATCTCCCAGGAACTCTTTCCTCTTGGCCTCATAGGTCTCCTGTAGACTGCAGAGTGCACACACACACACACACACACACACACACACACACACACACAGAAAACGTCTGATAATTGCATCACTTTGTGTCTCTAATAAGATAAGAATTCTACTGCAACAATTTGGTGCTCGATGAAAACTACATCTTGTGTGTTTGTGTTACTGATTCTGACAGACACACACAGACAGACAGACACACACACAGACAGACACACAGACAGACACTACTAAGAACTACTTCCTGTCAGAACACACACTGTGAGGAGAGACAGGAAGCAGATGGAGCTGGTCATCAGTCAGAGGTTAAATCTGTTCCAGACACGTTCTGTACAGAATATTCTGTTCCTCAGAAACATTAAACTAGAGTGTGAGGACACTCTGTGTGTGTGTGTGTGTGTGTGTGTGTGTGTGTGTGTGTGTGTGTGTGTGTGTGTGTGTGAGGATGCCGCTCTACCTGAACGGCTGGCTGTCTGGGTCAGTGTCTTTGAAGCCCATCTCCTCCAGCTTGCAGCGTCTGTAGAGCTCGTAGTGCCGAGTGTGTGTCTGCTCCCGCAGGTCCTCCATGTTCACACGGATCAGCATCTCCCTCAGCTTCACAAAGTCACAGTGAGACTCGTTCTCCACTACAGAGAGAGAGAGAGAGAGAGAGAATCAAATTGGCATTATATTACTGAAAAATCCTATTTATAGATTTTACGTATTTATAAATAATACGTTTAAATAATCAAATCAGATAATCGCCGGAAAGAATGCAGAGCGGACACGCCTTCAGAAGTTTAAGTTAAATCCGATGCGGATCCGCAGCAGACGGCGCACAGCTTTTTCTTATAAAGACGTAAAGACGCAGGAATGAAAACATGCATTTAAACATCTGCATTCCTTCCTGTTCTGCGCATCTGCAGCTGGAGCGACAACATCCTCAAGATACAGAAAAAAAAACTAAAAGCAGGAAATCAGAGCAGCTGAAAAGAGTGTCTCAGGCATATGTCTACACACACACACACACACACACACACCATGTAAATACTGCTGAAACTGGTATTGGACTCAGTGAGGAAGAAGATCTCTGCTCTTTGGATTCAGGAAAGAATCAGAGAAACGTTCACACGGAGAAACTCAGGATGGATTTAGAGACGATAATCATTTAGAGAGGAGCAACACGACACAGATTAGTACAGCATTCATCACACTCAGACTGGTGTTTTTACTGGCTGGATGAAGCTGAGTTTGGAGCAAGTCTTACACACACACACACACACACACGACCCAAAATCAAAACAGCGTAACTCAATCCTAAAGGTTTAGAATAAGAGAGAGAGAGAGAGAGAGACGATCAGCAGGAGTTCTGATGTGCGTTCCTGTTAGATAAACCCCTTCATCAGTCGTCTCTCACAGATCTGAACGTCCTCACCAGGTACACAGGTCACATTCCGTCAGTTAGGGTATTTCTCTCACTTTGGGAAAAACTGCTGCACAGAAATAAACTCCCAGCGGGAATAAACAGCACTTAACATTCCAAAATAAAAACCCTGAGAGGGGGTCGAGGGATCCAGCTGGTCAAACTGAGGCGTGGGAAAAACATCCTGAAACTCCAATGAGTGAAACCAGAGTGAGACCCGTTTAACCCTGACATCACCGCCGCTTCCCCCAGAGCGATCCTCTGATTATTAAAGTCTTTTACCTTTAAGTTAGACTGTATTTAAAAATCACAGATCGACTGCAAGCTGCTGATTTCACCTTAAAATGTAGAACTTACAGATGTTACAGCTGTTAGTGTGGAGAAGTTAAGAAAAGCCGGATGAGGCTCGTCTCAATAGAATCTGCCTATGAAATGAAAAGAGAAAAACAATCTGCTTAATGAGCCACTACACTGGAGAATAAACACTTTTCAGAATCAGTAAGTGTGTGTTTCCTCTCCGACGCTGGAGCTCGGCTTCACTGTTCATTATAAAAGAAGAAAAAATAATCGTGTGAAGTCTGAGAGCAATAACGGAAAAAAAAAAAAACTTTGGGAACGCATGAGCAGAAAGAAAATCTCAGCCCACGACATATAAATAGAAAGATTAGGGAGGAAATATCAGCCGCCTCCTCATCACTGGGGCAGGAGGGCAGGAGGGCAACAGAGAGATAAAGGGCAGTTTAAGCTGCAGTGAAGATTTCCCTAGACATGTTCATCGCTTAGAGATGGAGAGAGAGAGAGAGAGAGAGAGAGAGAGAGAGAGAGAGAGAGAGAAAAGAGAGTTAAGAGCAGCGCTGCATTTCTAAGTCACTGAGGCTGAAAGTTATTGAAGTGAAAATTTTATTATCCCATTAATACAGTCTCACATTCATCTCCTCGTTTCAACACACACACACACACACACACACACACACACACACACACACACACACACACACACACACACACTAACAGAACCTCGGTGTTATTAGCTACATCCTGTTCTTGTCCCATCGTCTCCTCCGCGCTCAGGAGTTAACGCTGTGACTTTCCTCAGCACAGAGTGAGCCAGGCGTCAACTCACTCACGTGCAGATCTTCCTCTGACCACGATGTATTTTTTAAACAAAGAGCTTTTGTGAAGAAATCCTGAACTGTTTCTCAGGGCTTACAGAAAGAGAGAGAGAGAGAGAGAGAGAGAGAGAGAGAGAGATGGCGCAGGGTCCAAACCCAGCTCAGATACTCTGTTGATCTCTCGTGTTCGTAAATAACACACATCTCTGTCAGCATGCGCTTGGAGCAGGAGTGTGTGCGTGGGCGGGGTGTCACTGCGGGGTTTATTATAGATTTATTATTTATACTGCACTATAACTACACACTCTGACACGCTGCTGATTTACAGAAACACAGAGAGAGTGATGTAAAGTTCCTGATGAAGGAGGCAGAGGCTCAGGTCCAGAGGGAAAAACTCCCGAGACCTCAGGAGGAGGAAACCAGACACTAAACCCCCATCCTCGTCTGAGTGACGCCGCAGAGAGAGAGAGAGAGAGAGAGAGAGAGAGAGAGAGAGAGAGAGAGAGAGAATGACCCACCCCTCGTCTGTGGAGTCATTTAGTGCTGTGTGAGGGAACGATTGTCTTCAGGGAAAAAACCCAACATTACCTTGGACGATGCCCCAGGGGTACTGTCTGGCTCGGACCGTCTTATTCCCCACTTTAATCTCCTCCACACTCCCCACTACTGCGAATGGTAGATGAGCCTGAGACACACACACACACACACACACACACACGTATGTTGATCAGCAACACATTCTTCACAGAGGTCAGTGATCTCACATACACACAGATTTCTGTAGAGAGGAATCAGACTTACGTTCATGGAGGAGTTGATCTCGGACACGGTGTCGTCGTCGGTGGGGAACTGGTAGATCTGCACGCCGTTGCTCACCAGCTCGCTCATGATCTTAATCTTAAACTTGTGAAGCTCACTCTTGGAGATCGTGTCAGCTTTCGCGATAATAGGAATGATGTTCACCTGGAGACAGGAGAGACGAGACACACCACAGATCAACGGAGAGTCAGATCAACTTATAGTCTGTCCATGCTGTGTGTTTTAAAGACTAATGACTGGATGTGTGGAGACACTGAACACGTTTCAGCTCTGATGAACAAAATGACACGCGTGAGACTGACCATCAGGAGCGCTGACCCAGACGCGCCACACCTAGCGAGACAGAGTTCTGATGAATAAGATGCATCATTTGGGATGTTCTGCACTGAGCCTATTTCACAGACTGTACTCGTTAAAAACCGCACCTCTCGAGATCTTTTGGTCAGAGTACCGTACCTCAGCTCTGACTCCTGGAACTGATGTCTCATCAGTGTCTCTCCTCCTCAGGAAATGCTGATTTATTGTAAAGACTCCACATCACACGAGGCTAATCAGCACTACAGCAGCATCACAGGACCGACTCCTCGGTCTCCAGAAATAGGTTTTGCTAATTACAGTCATTTAAAGCTCCTGAGCAGAGACGCCGCTTCAGCAGGAGGAAAAGAAGCAAGAGCACGTTCACACTCGTGGATTTAACACACAGCTAACACACAACCTCTTTATTTTCTCGCACAACCTCACACGGCTCAGTGTGGCACTTCCTGTCTGAGGTTTTCTCCTCCCGCGTGTGGAGGACGTGTGAGGGATGAGAGATCTCCAAAGGACGCTCTGGCCACGAGCCACTCGCTGAATATCTGTGCGCCATCTGTTCAGTACGTCAAAACACACGAGGCAGAGCCAGGAGCCTGGGAATCCATCCCGCTGCTTCCTTCTCTCCATCATCATCATCATCATGATGGAACAGTACAGAGTCCCGTCTTAGTCTGTACAATGTGAACTGATTGATACTTCATCCAACATCAAGTGCATTTTACACTGCCACAGTGCATACACACACACAGACACACACAAACACAAATACACACCCTCACACACACATACATACACACATCATGCTCAGGATATAGAAATCAACACCTCGTTTATCAGAAAACAAACGAAATGTAATGATTATAAAACGAGAACCCTGTTAAGGTTTAGTTCGACCCGGAGACATCCTGGTGCAGGAGATGTCCAGACACCATCCAGGACACATTTAACGTTTAAAATGATAAAAGCACAATCAGTAAAATTTTATAACAACAACACCGAGTTTGAGTTTGTTTGTGATCCACTCAGGCCGAATAGCGCCTCCTACCTGCCACTATGAACCTCCCACCTGGTATTCCCGAGCGCTTGGGAGAGAACCTGGCTCACGGAACAGCTCTGTTCTACAGCAGATTAAAGAACAAACAAGAACCAATCCCAGAGCACATAAAACTGTCATGATGTCACATGTTTGAATCCTGATGATGTCACAGCCGTCTGCAGCCTGGAGGTGATCCGCCCAGCAGTTGCCCTCACTATCTCTCTGTCAGTTCACTTCGATGCTGTCGTTCATAATTAATAATAATGATATAAAAAGATCTGGTAATGATTTTTCATATGATTATTGTTTGGTTTTTTTAACCAGGGGTGTGTAAACTTTTGACCTCTGCTGAGCCACTCCTCCACCTGCGGTATAGTTAAGCGTCAGTGACGCGGCGCCGCCCTGAGGTGTGTGTACCTTACTGTCCAGCTTCTTCATGGTGACCAGATCCAGAGACTTGAGCGAGTGTCCTGTGGGAGAGATGAAGTAAAGGCAGATGTGGATGCGCGTGTCATGGTAGTTAAACAGCGAGCGTTTGATCTTCAGCTCCTCCTGCAGGTAGTTCTCAAACTGCGTGTCGATGTAATCAACGATGGGTTTGTAGCTGAGAGGAGAAAAACAACATGAGGAAAACATTACAGAGCTGAAATAACACTGTTACACACAGAACACGTCATCAGACTCTCTCTCTCTCTCTCCTTCTCTTTATCTGGTAAAGTTTTTTTAACTTTTTTTTTATTTCTACGCACCATTCCTTCATTCCTTTAAGGCTGCTTCATTGTTTCCTTGATGCGAGGCTAACACATACACACACACGTTCCTCGTATCTGAGAAAACCATCGAACTTCACACGACCCTCCCAGCTTTCTGTTTATCGCACTCGACCTTTCCCTTCACACCCCCAGGCCACATTCCCAGCATGCACCTCTGCTGAACCTGTGAAACCTCAGTTGCATGGAGTACACAATTCAGAGTGACACACTCAATTAAGAAGTCACCATCTAAGGAGTGAGCCTGCTAAGCACACTCGCACACACTCTCTTGCTCTTTGACCCCTCCACTTACAGCGTGGGTGAAAAGCCGCCCCTCCCCTGAGCATTTCCTCCCCCCCCTTCTCATCTCTCTGTTCTTATTAAAACACTCTGGAACTCTGGAGGAGTCTCTCCAGCTATTTTTCACACACACACACAGACAGACACACACTCCTTACCCAGGGTTAAGAGCCTGATTTAATCTTTAAGCAGAAGCTAATCGTTTGTTAAACAGTGTGTGATGCTGAGTGTGAGGTCGTTACTGAAAACTGTAGGAGCTTCTAAACAAAAAAACAAAGACACCCAGATGCTTGTGAATGTGGGAGTGTGAGAGTGTGTGTGTGTGTAAGAGTGAGACGGAGTGTGCGAGAGTGAGTGTGTGAGAGTGAATGTGTGAGAGTGTGGGAGGGAGTGAGCTTCGGTGCTTTCAAGTACTATGAATATTTAATATTTGAATGTTTTTGAGTGTGTGCGAGTGTGTGCGAGTGTGTGTGAGTGTGTGTGAGTGTGTGTGAGTGTGTGTGAGTGAGTGTGAGTGAGTGTGAGTGAGTGTGTGTGAGTGTGTGTGAGTGTGTGTGAGTGTGTGTGAGTGTGTGTGAGTGTGTGTGAGTGTGTGTGAGTGTGCGAGAGTGCCTGTAAGAGCGCGAGTTCTTGAGTGTCTGCAAGTGTGTATTTAAGAGTGTTTAAGACTGATTGAGTGTGTGTGAGTGTGTATTTAAGAGTGTTTAAGACTGGCTGAGTGTGTGTGAGTGTGTATTTAAGAGTGTTTAAGACTGGCTGAGTGTGTGTGAGTGTGTATTTAAGAGTGTTTAAGACTGATTGAGTGTGTGTGAGTGTGTATTTAAGAGTGTTTAAGACTGATTGAGTGTGTGTGAGTGTGTATTTAAGAGTGTTTAAGACTGATTGAGTGTGTGTGCGAGTGTGTGAGTGAAAGCGCACCTCTCCTCTTTGTTGATCTGGTCCCCGAAGCCGACGGTGTCCACGATGGTGAGCTTGAGGTGGACGTTGCTCTCCTGCAGGTCGTATGTCCGTGGGCGCAGGTACACACCGTTCTGGTAATGGCTGGCTTCTTCGTTCTCAAACATGGTGTTGAAGAGCGTGTTCATCAGCGTGGACTTGCCGATGCCCGTCTCCCCTAAAGCACACGGCACAAAGAGATAAAGCAGGAGATAAAGGGGACGTTCCACCTGAGGCTGAAATATTACAGCTGGAGATCAATAACTAAAACAACAAGCGCTTCATGATCAGAGTCACAAACATCTCACCTTACACTCCTACACTGTGTGTGTGTGTGTGTGTGTGTGTGTGTGTGTGTGAGTATATTCGTACCAACACACAGGATGTTGAAGCAGAAGCCCTGAGACACAGACTTGCTGACCAGCTGATCAGGGAGACTGTCGAAGCCGACATGTCCACCCAAACTCAGACTGCGCTTCTGCTCCTCCTGAAAGAAATCACACACACACACACACACACACACACACACACACACACACACACACACAGATGAGAGTGAGAGAGTGTCAGCTTTACTTCATTTAGACTTTACATGAGAAGAACAGACACACAACGCACAGGGACAGGAGAAGCAAAGTTCACACACCGCTTCATCGTTACTCTCAGTCTGCATCTCTTTTCTTTCACTTTATCTCTCTCTCGTTTTTATCTCTCTCTCTCTCTCCCTTTATCTCTGTCCTCAGTCACCCCTCCCCTTGTTTTTATTTTCCCAGGGTACATATTTACCAGCTGATGTCATCATCAGACTCAGTGGAGCAAAGCGACGGTGTTCAGACACGCTGAAGATCAGACACACAATAAACATGCTTTAAAACTCCCACTCCCAGCTGTGAACTTTACCTTTTATGGAGATTTGTAGGCGTGGCTACATTAACATAAACCCTTTGCACTTATTTCCACTCATGCATGTAACTAGCTAACAAGCTCATTTCTCTCTCTCTCTCTCTCCCACACACACACACACAGGTTAGTAACGCTGCAGGGAACACCGCCACCACGCCCCCTTACTGAGGAGCTGTAAATAACCTAAAGAATTAAACACTCTACACACCTTGGCTCACCAAACACAGACTGGCCCCGCCCCCTTCTGTAAACGGGCCGTCCATCATCCTGACAGACCAATCATACCGGACCATTAACACGAGCCCAAGGGGAAAGCGCACACGGGTGTGACTTGGACAGAGTGTGAGCTCAGCAGATGGATACACGAAGACCTCCGATAGAGTGCGCGCACACAAACACACACACACACCTGACCATGCTCCTGTGTGTGATTCATGCTCTGAGGCTAATAGAGCAAGAGGTGCAGATGGTCCTGATTTAAATCCCACAGGCATCAGAGCAACACACAAAGCAGTGTGGCCTAAAATTATATCAAATGCTTCAACACACACACACAGACACGCGCGCAGACACACACACACAGACTGTGCACAAATCACCATGCTTTAAAAACACTTCTACAAAAAGATACATAATAAAAAACATAAGTTCTGGTTCAAACCTGTGTGTGTCTGTGTGTGTGTGTCTGTGTGTGTGTGTCCGGTACAAAATAAAGAATTTTATTATATTAATCAATCTGGTTAATGACACTTGTGTGTCTGAAGACATGTGTGCAGGACAATAACAAGAGCAAACGATTGTTAAACGTTAAAGTATTAAATATTACTAATAAACACAAACAGTATGAGATATTAAAGGTTTTGGAGAGTTAGTTTGGTCATTAAATTGAACAGATGTGTTAATTGTGATCAGATGTTTGGTCATGCTGAAGCTCCACACATGAGAGACTGAGAGGATAAATATAGTTATGAAAGAAAGAAATCATAAACAGATCAACACCAGAAAAAAAAACGACAGCAAAAAAGAAAGCGTCGGAGAAAGAAAGTAAAACTTTGCTACAGAAGAAAGAAAACACGAAAAGCTGCTGAAGTGAGCCAAAGCACCGAGCCACAGCGCTGCAGTGTGTACTCGCGGAGTCGTACTCGCATGGATCTCTGGGCGACTGAAGCCCGAGATGTCACCGTGTGTTTTTCACCAGAACCTCATATCCGGCTCGTCTTTGTTTCATTATTGAGAAAACAGAAGAAATAACACACGAACGGAGCAAAAGTATGGTGTTTCACTCTGACTCGGACTCACTGATCAGACTACAGTGTAAAAAAACACCCTGAGATTAGACTTCCGCTCCTGTGCTAGCTGAGCTCTATTTTTAAATTCATCGGTGAAGTGAAAGTAACAGTGGGCAGGACCCACTGGGGGGCGTTTCCCCTGCAGGTTAATTCAGTCTGAGCCACAGTTTCATTCAAACACAGCACAGTCCTCAGCACGCTCGGGCGAGGGGACAGACTGAGGGACGCTCAGCTTCTAATGCAGGACAGACAAAGGGACAGAGAACAGGAGAGATCAGAACAAGCCCCAAGCAGGCGACACACACACACACAGACATTCAGCTGAGCAGCACAAAGTATCAGCAATCTGTCAGGAGTAAACACAGCCCGTCTGTGGGAGTGTCTCTGACAAACACCACCATCAGAACTCAGACACCATCAAACTCACACCACGTCGCGGCTCCGCCCCCTGCGCCCTACACCTTCAGGTCTGATGCTAGGATGGACTCGCTTCTTTCAGAAAAGCAATACGAGAGACAGAGTTTGGATTAAGTGATAATCTTCTTATACTCCTCTCTCTCTCACTCTTTCTCTCTCTCTCTCTCTCTCACACACACTTGCTCTCATCATCAGTGAGAAGGTCAACCACGCCACAACATCACGAAAACTGAATGCTTACTCTCAGACGTCACGTCATCTGAAACCGCTCAGCATGATAATGAGGCTGCACGAGGCGTGATTAGCTAGCGTGGACATAACTGACAGGAGACGACGATGCTCTCAGACTCACACATCGAACAATCATCATCCAGACTCAACTGATGACCAGATCGAACTTTAACTAACGGACAGCTCCACTCTGAACAAGTTTTTTCTTCTACAGAATGTTCATTTCTCTACCAACTCTCTGATCATGGATCCGCTGCTGCCACCGCTGAGGATAACGCCAGTGTGATGAACGGCATCCCACAGAGGGTAGTGCTCGGCCCATCGCTGATTTCACTCTTCACTAAAAACAATGATTTCCTGTAGGGAGGACGAACACTGAGCTGAGGTCAGAAACAGAACCTAACTCACATTACACTACAGCTAGATAACACTTAGGAGTAAACACCTCCAGAACAGTGTGTGCGAGATAAACATCAGGAAACACTTAAGAAATCCTCTTAAACAGCATCTTAGCTGGGATTGAATGATGTGTGTTTGTGTATTCCCTTTTTTAAAAAGGGAATTCGGAGTTCAAGATAAGACACAACCCTGAACAATCTAAACCAAGCTCACAGTTAGCTAACTAAAGACAACAGTGCAGAAACTAGCCTGAAAACAAATCCCTCCCCCTCTCCACAAACCCCACCCCAAGTAGCTTCCATCTCATGTTCCACCACTGAAGATCCGGAACATCTCCAAAAATCACATGTAACATAACAGCAACCTGTATAAACCAGTCCCCCTCTCTTCACAAACTCCTCCCCCTCTCTTCACAAACTCCTCCCCCTCTCTTCACAAACCCCTCCCCTTGCTTCGCCACAACCTTCCACAAACACCTACCTCTTGCTATCCGCTTCTACTCTCCACAGTGTGGAGCCCCTCCCCCTCGCTCCACAAACCCCTCCCCCTCGCTCCACAAACTCCTCCCCCTCTCTTAACTAACAGCTCCCAAAAACTCTTGAAGAACACAACACGTCTCCAGGGGCACTTCAAAAAGCATTTGATTGGACAATCACAAACACAAACACATCCAAAACATCTGCTGTTTTTTCCCTGTAAAGGAGGATTTATATAATTATAACTGATCTGATTTATATAATTATAACTGATCTGATTTATATAATTATAACTGATCTGATTTATATAATTATAACTGATCTGTGTTTGTCTGAGAGTTTTGTGAGATTCTCCAGGTCAGTTTATCTAGAACACTAAAGCTCTGAAACTCAGCACTGAGAACTGAGTGTGTTCCACTTATGATTTGAGAGCAGACAGAAAGGTTCCCATGCACACGCACACACACACTCATACATATACACACACACACACACACTCATACATATACACACACACACACACACACACACTCATACATACACACAAACACAATATTCTGGCTGACTCTCAGTACCTCAGAGCTGCAGCTCCTACACTACACTAATACACACACACACACACACACACACACACAGTTCTGCGTGTAAAGTTTTCTGTAAAAAAAAATTAAACTCTCAATTTTCAGGAGCAAGAGTGAGGCGAGTTAACCGAATAAAACAAACCGGAAGTTGTGTGTAGAACAGCTCACACCAGAGCACAGAGGAATCCGGACACTAGTCTCACTTACACTAACACACACACACACACACACACACACACACACACAGAGAGAGAGAGAGAGAGAGATAAAGCTAGCTTTAGGGCTACATCTTTCCCTCACACACAGCTGAGCTCGCGCGCCAGGGCGGAAAATGCAAAACAATAAAATAAATAAATAAATAAATAAAATAAACCCCCCCGTAATGACTGCAGCAGGAGAGCAGAGACAGAGCTCTGAGAAAATAAAAAGAAATACTCACGGAAAACACGTCTACATCCGCGGCAGCCATGATCAGGAGTGTGTGTGTGTGTGTGTGTGAGCTGTGTCGGAGCTGGGCGGACCGGAAGTCTCTCTCTCTCTCTCTCTCTGACTGTCACTGCCCAAAACCCACCGCACATGCGCACTGCCTTCACTGACGCCCAACATGTTGCGCATGCGCTCCAGGAGCTTCTGGCTTCAGCCCCAGTAATGTGACTACTTCCGGTTTTCCTGGGAATTTACTTTGTATTACATTTATGCAAAACTTTAAGCCTCCTGCCAGTGAGCTATATTCCTGTATTTGTACATTAATTCATTTTTTTAAAAACATCTCGGATACAAAACAAAAAGAGAGAAAGAAGAGGGAGAAAAACATCCATCATTTATCATAAAATAAACTCATTCCAATAAATAAATAAAGATATTAAAGTTACTATTAACGTGACAGTTACTAGTTTACCTTATTATTGTTTTACATCCATTTTATTAGTGCAAATGAACTTAATTTATTATTATTATTATTATTATTATTATTATTATTATTATTATTACGGTAAAAAGGTCATTGAATTATAATCAGATGCAGTCTAAACTTTTGACCAGGATTATACGAATGGGGATTTTTTATCTGTACTTAGTCTCATGTGTATAAAAAGACCAATTAAAAACAAATAAAAACATGCAGAATATTTCTCCCCCTAAAAGTGTTTAGGTTATTCTGTAGCTCTCACATCTGTACAACACTCCACTAACATCTGTACAACACTCCACTAACACTCCACTAAATGTACAGCATATTTCTATTTTTTATTTTTAGTTCTATTTTTCCTAGTTTAATTTAATTTTTCTATCGTATTTCTTTTATTCATATTTATTTCTTATTATAAGCTTTAATTCTCTTTTAACCCTATGATGCACGAGTGATATGACCCTACACTCTTCCATAAATGGGTCATTTTTGACCCACCTATAAAAGTCAATGTGTTTTATGCTATTTTTGTCATTTTGGTTGTGAATAATGAATTGTAACATAGTCTGTATTACATTTTAGACCACACAAAAATGATTTCATGTTTGAAATTCAATTATTTTTCACTTTATTACAGATTTTGAACATTTTGATAATTAAAAAACGAATATTATACAGAACAGCAATAGATCAATGTCAACATTCCATATGTGTATGTGTGTAAATGTCTGGTCATTGACAGTTCCTCACTCCTTTCTATTCTCTTGCAGGTAAGTCTCCGTGTTTGCTAAAGCGTTTGATGTGATAGTCCCTGTTTTGCCTTCTTGTCTCCTCATTGCATGCAGTTGTGACAGACTACCTGTTTCTGGCTGTGATCACTGCACACAGGCACATTGCACTTCCCACACCTATTGCTGACTTTGCGATCTTTGTTACTTGGGCAGATCTGACACCTCTTTCTCTTCAGTTGGCCCTGTCTGCTTCTGTCCTTTGGCTGGGTTGTGGGTTTTGTCACTCCACACCTTCCCATTGCTTCAATGATCAGGGTTTGCAGTTGTGGGCAGCCTTCCAGTCGACTCCTCATGTGTGGTGTGACAAGCTCCTTTGAGAGCTCTTTGCTGAAGAGTCGTCGTGCATTGATGATACCTTTGTTGAATTCAGGGTGCTGAGTCGTGAAAAAGGTATAGGCATTTAGGGTGGCGATGTCAAGGATGTTGTACCACAGCACCATGAGCCACCTTTGTGTTTGTCTCTTGCAGGTGTAGGTGCCAACCATCTGGTCCATGGTGTCAACACCTCCTTTGGTCTTGTTATAAAATGTGATCACTTCTGTTTTTTCTTTCTGGTGTTTTCATCCACCATTTTATTGTGGTGCATCGTGCTCAGGAGGACAACAGCCATTCCTTTCTTTCTGACGTAGCTGGCCATAGTAATGCTGCCATTGAATCCAAACTCTGTGCTGTGAACCTCCCTGGATTTGGAGCCCTTCATCAGAGGAGGGATATCTGGCTTGTTCTGCCGTAGAGTCCCCACAATAGTGAGATCCATTTCCAGGAGATGCTGCCCAAGAGGCACACTGGTGAAAAAATTATCTGTGGTGATGTTGCGACCTGTGTTTCTAAATCTAGTGCACAACTGCCAGACAATGTTCTCCCCCAGATTTTTCTGAACTTCTTCCCCTAGTTGTCTCCCTATGTAAACCTTCCCATCTACCGCATATGGGATGTGTGCATCACAAACTCAGAAGATCTTTAAGCCGTACTTGGTGGGCTTGCTTGGCATGTACTGCAAAAACTTACTCCTGCCCCTGAATGGCACAAGCTGTTCATCCACAGTGACACAATCACTGGGAATGAATCGCTGACTGCAGTTGACTATAGGAACAGGTCATGTAATAATTGTTATTGTCAGATTGTTAGATGAGGCTGATGGTTGTATGCAATACATTTCACTACATGTTGTGCATGTATAACTATGGTTGTGACAATAAACTTTGACTTGACTTGACTTGAGGTTCCCATAAAATTGTATGGGAAATGCATGTGGGTCATTTTTGACCCACTTATGGAAACTTGGGGTAGTAATACAAATATTATAATTTCTTAAAAAGTATAAGAGGTAACTTAAACATTTTAATGGAATGATATCAAAAACATGTTATTTGAGGAATACCTGGAATATGAAAAGATAACAACTTTTCATTACAAAGATATTGCAAGAAAATGACCTCTCCGGGTCATTTTTGACCCACTTGTGCATCCTAGGGTTAAGGTCACTGGCAGTCGTACAAGCATTTCACTACATTTCGTACTGTGTATGACTGTGTATGTGAAAAATAAAATTTGAATTTGAATAACACTCCACTAACATCTGTACAACACTCCACTAACATCTGTACAACACTCCACTAATAAATAATATTAAATAGACGCATTTTGTCCCATCATGTCCCTCCCAGTTGTTATTATTATGATGATTATTAGATGTTTGTATTATTATGATGATTATTAGATGTTTGTATTATTATGATGATTATTAGATGTTTGTATTATTATGATGATTATTAGATGTAATGTTGAGTATTAAAGCTAATAAATGTCACTTCCTGGGTCTAAACACTGTGACTGAAACACTGGGAATAAAAACATTCTAGAGATTTTAACATTTCGCTAAAACATTCCGTTTCATCATCAGCCACAGTGTGTGTGTGTGTGTGTGTGTGTGTGTGCGCGCGCAGTACAGAACGCGCAGCTGCAGCAGGTGAGGCAGGCGGGCGGGAGGGAGGGAGGGGGCGGGGCCACGCAGGTCACGTGAGTGCGGACGTTGGCACCCGGAAGACAGGTGAGGCTCCAGGTATCTGTCGAGGGAGAGACTCGCGGTGAGGGATCCGAACTGATCCACCGATGGAGATAAACCAGGAGTCGGTGCTGTCGGTGCTGGTGGGGGGAGGGGGGAGGGTCAGGAACTCCGAGCTGCTGAGTCAGTTTAAGGAGAAGTTACACTGCGGCGATCCGGCCGAGAAGAAGCAGAACAGAGAAGTGTTTAAGGGGATCATCAACTCCATCGCTGTGGTTAAAGAGATCGAGGAGGTGAAGTACATCGTGCTGAGGAAGAGGTACCTGCACCTACTGCGGGGAGGGGGAGGGGGGGGGGAGGAGGAGGAGGAGCAGGAGGGGGAGGGGGGAGGAGGGGGTGATGAGGAGGAGCAGGGGGGAGGAGGAGGAGGAGGAGGTGAACAAGTTCCTGAAGTTCCTCCTGAGGAGAAGGTGTCAGAGCAGCAGCAGCGTCCCCCTGACTCGCCACTCAGCTCCGCCCCGCCCTCCTTCATCGAGCTGGCTTTACAACAACAGAAATATACGGACATTAAGCTGAAGAAGTCCTTGCAGTTCAAAATGCCCCTGAGATCAGGTGCAGGCGATGGACAGAAGCTCAGACCCGCCTGCTCCGGCGGCACCGAGGCGAGCGCTCAGAAACGCTTCGCCCTGCCGTTACGCATGGCCCCCGTGATCATCACGCCTGGGGAGCATAAAGAGACGGATAAAATGAAGATCCCATCGAATGACCAGAAGGTCCACTTGGCTGCGCCGAGCTCCACGCCCGGGCCTCCCGCCTCACCTCGGGTTAAGAGACGCTCGTCTGTAGACAGCGTGGGCGTCAGCAGCTCTCCTCAGCCACGCAGACACTGCAAAAGTGTCAAACCTGCAGACGAGCCCAAATACAGCGACGCCGTCCCGCTGGACGGCACCGAGCACAAGTGGATGGTGACGTCTGCATCGGGACACTGGACACAGGTGTACGGCCTGCTGCTGGAAGACGTCCAGCTGGCAGACAGGAAGGATTTCATCTCGGGCTTCACGGCCCTCCACTGGGCGGCTAAGTGCGGGAATTACGAAATGCTGTGCAAAATCATCGACCTGTCCAAGGAGAGCGGCAAGGACGTGGACGTCAACACCAAGTCCTTCGCCGGCTACACCCCTCTGCACGTCGCCGCCATCCACGGGCAAATGTACGTCATCGGCATCCTGGTGAACGAGTACGGTGCCAACCCTCACGTCCGGGATAACTCGGGGAAGAAGGCGCACCACTACCTGGTCGACGGCGCCTCGGACTCCATCCGGGAGATGCTGGGAGGCGTGAAGGTGGCGCGCTCTGAACCGCAGAAGAACACAGAGGACATCGACGCTCACAAACACACTCACACCATCAGCCGACTCTTCCAGCCCCAAACTATAGGCTACAGGAAGAAGCCCAAGTCCAGGAGCACCCTCTCCTCTCTGCAGGAGGACGTGAAGGACGACAAGCCCGAGAATCCCAAACCCATGCACAGAGTTTTATCCGATGTCTTCTCCTAAAGCGTCTCTGCACTTTCATTACGTGGGACCTTTAATACGGCTGAGGGAACTGAAATCACTGCGGTTTTAACCTGTAACCTAAAACACAACTTAAACACACACTCCAATAACAACCTAATCGTGAGTCAGGATCATTTCGGTCAGATTTAGAATCGTTTATCTTTCTGTTTCTTCCTGTGGTGGGAAACTCTGTCTGAAACGTTATAATGTTATCTTTTACTCTTTATTAACTAATAGATTAATGAACTCATTTTAAAACTGGTATCATGGGAGATTTGTGTTAAAGATAAATCTATATTAATGACCTTTATTGACTTCTTGGTGACAAACACACGGACGTTTAGAGTAAAAATGTACAAGAATAATCAGTTGATTAAAACAAGGGACAATTCTTTAAGGATGTTTTTAATAATGTACATAAACACCAGCACCATTGGACCATGTGGGCAATAAAGTGACTAAACTGTACACACTGTAATAAATAATATTTACTCACACTGTCATATTGTGCATTTTAAAAAATAACCAATAAACACTGTAGTTATTGTTGTTATGTATTAATTCTATGTAAATATATTTAACATGATTGATGTTTCAGTCTTTCAGATCAGTTTTGTATAGTAATATATAAGCAGTTGAGATTTGAGTTGAAATGGTGTAAATGTGTGTGTGTGTATCCGTGGTGTTGGTGATCAGACACACACACACACACACACACACACACTCCTCCTGTGACTCTGTTCACACTTACCCGAGTCAATGTGATCGCGGCTAAACAAAGCGCGGACTCACTGTGGTTACTGCTGCGTTACTACTGATCCCAGGACAGTACGAGGGTTTCACTGAAACTGCAGTGTGTGTGTGTGTGTGTGTGAGCGTCAGTGGTAAAGGCGGGACAAGAGTTTCTGTTCATTAAAGCTGCTTTGCGTTAATGACTGTCGGTAAAAGCGCTTTACAATGAAGTCGCGGGGCGGGGCGGGCGGGGCGGGGCGGCCTTTGGTCCCCGCGGGCGTGGGTGAGGCTGGCGTGCCCGTCGTCCTGGCACCAGGTTACTGATGATCAGTGTTAATGTGCTAATGGCTGATCAGAGTGTATTGGAACGTTTACACACAGTTTCTTTGGGACAATTAAAGGTTCCAGTGAGTTAAAGATAAAGTGGAAGTGAAACGTCACCATCAGCAGCTGAACACGTCCAGACGTCTCCCCGTGGAGGAGTTCCTAAATTCCTGTCCTGATATTTTATGAGGCTTTAAAAAAAACATAAATATTATTTGAACGGCCTGAGGATGATGATGATGACGCCTAATCTTGTAACCCTTTTTTAGGAAAAGAGTAAGAGTAAGAGAAGACAGAGTCTGTTAAAGCACAGGAGTGAGACGCGGCGGTCGCGTACAGGACAGGAAGCAGGTCTGGAGTCCTACGTGCAGGAACGTGACACCGCGCTGACGGGTGACGCTTGTGTTTGTGTGGAAACTAGTCATCCTCTGTCAACTCCTGGGATTCCTAAAAGTCATGAACAAACTCACAACAGGGAAGACTGGGTTAACCTTTAGAGGACAAACCACACACACACACACACACACACACACAACAAACCTGCTGGTGTTTATGCAACAGAAACAGAAAGAAATGAGAAAATGGATGAAAAAAACATGAGTGTAATGAATCAATTTTTAAAGAACCACAAGACACAGATGAAGAAAAGCACAAGTGAAGTGTGTGTGTGTGTGTGTGTGTGTGTGTATGTGTGGAAAACTGTTAATCAGTCTGTGTTTCTGAAATAACCTGAGAGATGAGTGAAGTTTCCTAAAAGTGTCGGATGAAATGAACACAAAGTAACAACGTGCTGAAGAACAAAGTGCTGTGTGTAATAATACACACTTCTGTTTCAGAGTTCTCAGTGTGTGTAGAGTGAGTGTGTGTGAGTCACAAAAAGACACAAAACACTCAAACAACAAATTACACAATTACAGAATTTACTGTTTTTACAAAGAACAAAAAAAACAAAATTATTTTGTATTTTAATTTTCTTACACATCAGAGTCTCTCTCTCTCCCCCTCCCTCTCCCTCTCTCTCTCTCTCTCTCTCTCTCTCTCTCTCTCTTTCAGGACAGACCGACTCCACTGTACAGTTTGCCAGTTGTGTGAAATGTCTTGTTGTTGTTGTTGTTGTTGTTGTTGTTTTGGCCTCATGTCTCTGAGAAGCGATTCTGCATTTATTCATTTTATAAAAGTGTCATTATAATTATAATCATCACTCACTCGTACACTTTACCTACAGTAAATTTATTATTTCTTTTTCATTCTCTTTATAAGTCTCACTTACACAGACACTAAGGTTAAAACAGGAAGGAAACTGTGTGTGTGTGTGTGTGTGTGTGTGTGTGTGTGTTATCTGAGCACTGAAACTCAGAGCCGTTGTATCAGTATGTTTCCTCTCACTGCAATAAGACGATATTACACTTTATAACTGGATCTTATTACCGCGGTCCACTTCACGCCTCCTTATGACGCGCGTTTGTTCGGACCGTCTTCGATGTTCAGGAAGTAAAACATCGACTACAACTAAAATCATCGGCGTTAAAATAAAGAAATTGTCGTTTTATACATCAGTGAAAATCATTGGGTCGTAATTACAACAAAATAAATATTGCTGAGTGAGTGTGTTGCGGTCCTCAGGAAAGTAAATTTAAACACAATAACAAAGTGCTGCTGTTCCTGGTTTTGGTTTCGTCTCGAGTTCCTGCGTTACGGCTGAAATAAATTAAAATACAGAAATCAGAATCATTCACAGAGCGGTAATGTTCTCACTCTAGCTCAGGGCACCTCGGCCTGCACATCTCACACACACACACACACACACACACACACACATCTCTGAGAGGCGGAGGAGAAGACGGCGCGCGCGGTTCAGGGCGGAATGCTGTTGAGAAGAGCCTGGAGCTGCTCCTCGTCCAGTCGCTGCTTCTCGTCCAGGTCTCTCTGGCGGATGAGGAGCGCGGCTTTGCTCTGGATGAAGCGACGGTAAACCCGGAGCTGCTCCTCCGTCAGCTGCTTGGCCAGGAAGCCGGAGACCATGCGCTCGCGCCGGTCCAGGCTCTCCTTCAGGCCCTTGGCATCCTCGCTCTGCTTGCACAGGAGGTGATGTCGACTGAGGAGACAGTCCTGTGGGAGGAGCCAACACAAACATCAGACGCTCATCAGACAGATCAGACATTCATTAATTTATCTGATCAGTTCACTACACACATAAGTTCTAATCAGAGGTCATGTGAGAGGGGCGGAGTCACACACACACACACACACACACACACACACAGTGGAATGTCATTTAAGGGCAATATTAAATACACAATATAACATTCATCGATTAATCATTTCATCCCTTTAAAACACAAGAGTGAAGAGGAGACACGTCTGACTTGGAGACAGGGACGTCTGACTTGTAGTTGTTTTGCACTAACAGACTAATTCCATTTTCTATCATTACAACTGTTTTATTTACACTGATGTTGAAGTTTCTCATTTCATTTAAACGTCTTTATGTGCAAATGTTTACAAAAAAAAATTTTTTTTGTATTACTGTGTGTACATTAAACTAAATGTTTAAAAAAAAAAAAAAAAAAAAAAAAAAATAAAGTGTTTTTAAATTGAATTAAAATCTAAAACAATTCTCTCCCAGCAGACAGGATGCTGTGCCACCTGCACTGTGTGAACAGTGCCCCCTGTAGGATTATAGAGGAACAGCAGCCTCATATTTAGACCCACTGAGGTCCCCTGAATGTCCCTCATTATAACAGACAAACCTTATACTTCTAATTCTGTATTTGTATTTCCTACACAGTGACCCTTAAACACACCAGCTCTACCCCAGGGTCATGTGACCGAGGCTGAGTCAGTGTTAAAGCGCACGCGCACACACACACACACACACACACACACACACAGGAGTCGCTGCTCCTCACACAGCCAAGAGTCAAACCTCTCACATACACCAGGGGGTGCCATTACTTTGACAAGGCCATTTTGTAATTACAAAGAATAATAAACAGTCTGCCTCAGTTATAAACTTATAATGTGTGTTAATAATTTTGACTTTAGGCTTCAACATTAACTGTATAGGTGACTGTTGTTTAAATGTTTGCCACCAGGGGGCGGTGCAGGTGTAAAGCCATCGAAACCAGAGGGTAGTTTCGGTGATACACTACCAGGAAGTGCTTATCTAAGCAAAGGACATACACACTCACACACACACACACAGAGACAGAGGCTCAGCAAAGACAAGAGAGCAAGAAACCGATCCTGTTCCTTTACAAACCCACCAAGAAAAACAACAAACTCCTCAAAAATTATGTACATCAGTGCTGCAGCTGTTTATGAACACGTGAGGAGACGCCGAGAGCATGCCACCCTCCTGGTGTTGGAGAGACCGTGCCACCCTCCTGGTGTTAGAGAGACCGTGCCACCCTCCGGGTGTTGGAGAGACCGTGCCACCCTCCTGGTGTTGGAGAGACCGTGCCACCCTCCTGGTGTTAGAGAGACCGTGCCACCCTCCGGACGTTTCCCAGACCATACCCCCCTGACCTCCTGACCGTGCCACCCTCACCCTCCGGTGACGTCACACACACCAGCCTCAGACACACCTCATGCAAATTCTCGTAAATAACGATGACTCGATTTTCAGCTGCTTTGCAAAAGGAAAGTTCAGACAAAAGCCAGTGACGTGAACACGGAGCCTGAATAAAGCTCTCGCCCCATGGCGCTGCCCGCTGGACTGGCACGGCTGATTCGGTTTCTGTAACAGCAGCTCTTTATAGCTCCTAGAAACTCATTCCACAACAATAACAGATTAAAAAGTGTGACGTGCCAGGTGTGCGTGCGTGTGTGTGTGTGTGTGTGCGTGTGTGCTGAGACACACACTGTTACCTCATTAACTTTAGAGTGGTTCGGGTGATTATTCTCTAATGAGAGCTAACACTAATTATTTAATGAATCTCATTAACCCTTTTATAGACACGACACTGTTATACAGAAATATGATACTTATATTAATATGAAGCCTGTCCAGTCTACACACACACACACACACACACACACCTTCTCCTCCGAGTCCACCTCCTCGTCCACGGTGCTCAGGGCGTTCTGCACTCGGGCCAGACGTGCCGAGAGACACAGCAGCAGGCTGATCACGCGCTCCAGGTCCTCGATGAACTGCGTGTAGCGCTCCAGCTCGGCCGGTGAACAGCACTCGCGCACCAGAGTCTCCAGGGAATTACCCAGAAGTCCAAGTTCCTTCTCCTCGCTCTGCAGCGACGAGCGCGAGCCCTCCAGAGCCTTCAGCCGCTCCTCGATACGAGCCGCCAGCTGCCTCTGTGTCAGGAGAGCACAGGACCACGCTCACACCAAGTACACGTTTTATAAAACAGAAACCACGTAGAGCTATAGCTATACGTAATGTACACAGCGGTCACTTTAATAGGAACACCTGTTTATTCACACAATCAGACGATCACGTGCGAGCAGCAAAGTGTCTAAAACACGGGTCCAGTCAAGGCCACGTAACGTTCACGTTGAAGATCAGAATATTTGGGAAACGTCACTCCAGACTGTATGTTTACGTCTGCAGGACCGACCCTCTCTGTGTCAATCTGTATGAACCTCAGAGCTGAGACGGGTCCTGCAGGTGCACCAGGAGAGGACGTCCCCAATAAATAAATAAATAAATAAACTTGATCAGTTGTGATTGGTTTGGAAACGTCTGTTACAGATCAGCATGAACAGCCCTGTGACACACAGACGTCTGACTGGAGGAATGTAGGTGCAGGTGTTCAGGTGTTCCTAATTAAATGGCCGGTGAAACCTAAATCAAAACCTAGACAGAATAGACGACTTTATCAACTGACAAATTAATAGAAACTGTGTATGTGATAATAATGTACCTTCTTCTCTGTGACACTTGCTGTGGTCCTGTACAGTTCATCATCATCATCATCATCATCATCATCATCAGGAGGAGCAGACAACGGCCTTGAAAACAACATGACGAAGTAAAGTCAATGATAAGACACATTATAGAGTTGGAGAAGTGTCCTCTACATGGTGAGTGTAGACCTGGTGTGAGCGGATCACACGGCGAGCTGAAGTCTGAGATCTCACTCAGGTCTCACGTGATGATAAAATCTCAGTTCAAAAAATTATTTAAAAGTGAAAAATACAAAACAGTTTAGAATTTTTTTTAAATAATGATGTGATAATCACAAAGAAAGTAAATGTTAGTGTGTGTATTAAAGGACATTTTAAACTCTTTAGAGTGAAATATCGTACCGTCTCCTCCACTACATCACTCCCTCACTCACTCCTCACTCACTCACTCACTCACTCACCCACTCCTCACTCACTCCCCATCAGTCACTCACTCCCCATCACTCACTCACTCCTCACTACTCACTTCCCATCACTCACTTCCCATCACTCACTTCCCATCACTCACTTCCCATCACTCACTTCCCATCACTCACTTCCCATCACCCACTCACTCACCCACTCACTCACCCACTCACTCACCCACTCACTCACTCACTACTCACTCCCCCCTCATCACTCACTCCCCATCACTCACTCACTCACTCCCCATCACTCACTCACTCACTCCCCATCACTCACTCACTCACTCCCCATCACTCACTCACTCACTCCCCATCACTCACTCACTCACTCCCCATCACTCACTCACTCACTCCCCATCACTCCCTCACTCCCCATCACTCACTCACTCCTCACTACTCACTCCCCCCTCATCACTCACTCCCCATCACTCACTCACTCACTCACTCACTCACTCCCCACCACTCACTCACTCACTCCCCATCACTCCCTCACTCCCCATCACTCACTCACTCCTCACTACTCACTCCCCCCTCATCACTCACTCCCCATCACTCACTCCCCATCACTCACTCACTCACTCCCCATCACTCACTCACTCACTCCCCATCACTCACTCACTCCTCACTACTCACTCCCCCCTCATCACTCACTTCCCATCACTCACTTCCCATCACTCACTTCCCATCACTCACTTCCCATCACTCACTTCCCATCACTCACCCACTCACTTCCCATCACTCACTTCCCATCACTCACCCACTCACTCACCCACTCACTCACCCACTTACTCAACCCCACCCACTCACCCACCCACTCACTCACCCACTCACTCACTCACACACCCACTCACTCACTCACCCACTCACCTACTCACTCACCCACCCACACACCCACCCACTCACTCACCCACCCACACACCCACCCACTCACTCACCCACTCACTCACCCACCCACACACCCACCCACTCACTCACCCACCCACACACCCACCCACTCACTCCTCACTACTCACTCCCCCCTCATCACTCACTCCCCATCACTCACTCACTCACTCACTCACTCACTCCTCACTACTCACTCCCCCCTCATCACTCACTCCCTCACTCACTCCCCATCACTCACTCCCCATCACTCACTCCCCATCACTCACTCCCCATCACTCACTCACTCACTCACTCACTCACTCCTCACTCACTCCTCACTCACTCACTCACTCCTCACTACTTACTCCCCCCTCATCACTCACTCCCCATCACTCACTCACTCACTCACTCACTACTCACTCCCCCCTCATCACTCACTCACTCCCCATCACTCACTCCCTCACTCACTCCCCATCACTCACTCCCCATCACTCACTCCCTCACTCACTCCCCATCACTCCCCATCACTCACTCACTCCTCACTCACTCCTCACTCACCCACTCACTCACTCACTCACTCACCCACTCACCCACCCACTCACTCACCCACTCACTCACCCACCCACTCACCCACCCACTCACTCACCCACTCACTCATCACTCACTCACCCATCACTCACTCCCCATCACTCACTCACTCCCCATCACTCACTCACTCCCCATCACTCACTCACTCCCCATCACTCACTCACTCCCCATCACTCACTCACTCCCCATCACTCACTCACTCCCCATCACTCACTCACTCACTCCCCATCACTCACTCACTCACTCACTCACTCACTCACTCACTCACTCACTCACTCACTCACTCACTCACTCACTCACTCACTCACTCACCCACCCACCCACCCAAACCCACCCAGCCACCCACCCACCCACCCACCCACTCACCCACTCACTCACTCACCCACTCCTCACTCACTCCCCATCAGTCACTTACTCACTCCTCCTATAACGTCGCTAACCGCTCACGTTCACAACTCCCTGTGTACTGTACTCCTAACCGCGGTCTAGTCATGTAGCTGTGTGCTGTGTTACTGGGAAAGAACAGAGTTACATTTGTACTAAATACAGTGAAACTTATCTCAGTGGAGCTGCAGAGGCTTCGTGTGAGTCTCAGCTGAACTTTGGAATGAGTTTTTGTACAGAACAATGATTGTAGTATCTGGCCCTGATCATTATATTGTCCTCAAAATATTATATTTCTTCCGTCCCCATTATTGAGCTCGCTGTTCCACCTGTGTGTGTGTGTGTGTGTGTGTGTGTGGTGTTCACAACTTATCAGCTGAACACTCTGATATCGTGGAATGGTAAATATCCAATATTAACCTTTGGACTTGGGTAAATAAACCTATTTTGTGTAGTTCTGGACGCAGCTGATGATGCTGATGAAGTTATGAGGTGGAGTGGAGCTCTACTGTAACCAGCTGAGATCATTAGTATTATTTCCACAAATTCATCTTCACTGGCTGTGATCATAAACTCCACTAAACCATCTCACAATCCAGTTCATCTGATAAACACCTATAAAGAGGGAGACTGATGTTTAAGATTTCTCCTCCTTTATTAAGAGAGACTGGAGATGATGTGGAGAAGAGGAACTTAAAAAGTTTATCGGCTCCTAAATCCTGTTACAATGTGATTGACATTTACAGAGACTTCAGTCACAGTAACGGTGATGAGACTCTCAGTTACAGTAAAACATCTAAAGAAGGTCGTGTGCCTGTAAATGACGATCCCAGCCGAGGTGTCTCAGAGCTCACTGCAGTCGTTCACGTGAACATTTAGCGAGAGGAACGCCTGATCACTAAAAAATACAGATAACTTGTCACCAACTTGTGGAATACACACGTGTGTGTGTGTGTGTGTGTGTGTGTGTGTGTGAACTGCACACTCATTCACCATCACCAATTGTACGATACAGGAACTCGGCCATTTCCACATGATTGAGTCATTAAAGGAGTTCCTGGGAGGCCGGCGTTTCAGACGTGATTCAGACAGACAGTTCGACCATGACTGTGACGTACTGAGAGAACGTTCTACCTTGATGGTGTCCAAGCTCTAGTGAGACACTGGGATAAGTGCATTAGTGTATCAGGGGATTATATAGAGACATAAAGCGAGTGTTTACTCTCAGGACTGAGTTCTGTTATTCTGTACAATCAAAAGTCCCGCTTTGACTCAAACTCGTATTTCACAGCCACTCGGGTCTCCCTAACATGGACGACTCCCCTGCTCGTTGATCGCTCATGATAAGGTTTATCAGCATCAGACTCAGACATAAATACACAGAAATTATAATCCAACAGAACCTTTACTTTTGATACTGAAGTGTATTTGAAGGTGAGAACTGGAGAACTTCGACTCTGTTAACACGGAGATGGAGAACTTCTACTGTTACTGGAGTCATGTTTAACAGAGGGGGGTCTTTACTTTTACTCAGTACCTCTGGTATTCAACACTCGCACTGTTTCTAGGTCACTTTATAAATGTGTGATATTCAGTGCTTTAACTCCAGTGTGATCAGACGCCACGCTGATGGATCGGATATTTATGAGATTCTAGTTCAGGTAATAATATTTAGAATGAAAGGAGTGCAGACGTCTGGAGCCTGTGATTATATCGCATGTGAACAGTGTGTGTGTGTGTGTGTGTGTGTGTGTGTGTGTGTGTGTGTGTGAAGTGAGCACTCTGGTAGTCACCTGTACGCAGCCTGCTCAGGTGCGATGTCTTTCTGCTCCTGCTTTTTCTTATAATGCTCCTCCATCAAGAGATTGTCCTCAGATAACATCTGCTCCATGAGCATGACCGCCGTCTTTCGATTAGCCGCAGGATTCAGAACGCGAGCTAACGACTGGTCGGCTGAGACCACTTCCTGGACCAGTTTCTCCCACTCAGGCCGATCTACACCACACTTCCTTTCCCCCAGTTTCTTCCTTTCCTGATCTTCATCAAGCGCCGGGACAGGAAGCGCCGCCAATTGCTCACACCCGGACACCGACTCCGCCCTGACATGTGGATGAGGCCGTGTGTTCTGAGGAGGACGGGGAGCTGAATGTCGGGAAGTTCCGACGTCGTCTGTCTCCGGTGGTGAAGGCCACAGACTGGGGTCGGTCGTGATCCCGTAGCCGAGGGAGATTTCATGAACGGAGCGGACATCACTCACGTCTCCGTCCGACATTTCACTCCTCATTACGAATCGCTCTGGAGGATTCGCTTTATTTTTGCTACAAGACACAAAGAAACAGTTTTTCTCCACTGAAGTGCTAAAGTTCTTAAACATTAATAATACGATAAAATAAACTGTATGAACTGACGATACCTGACATGATGGTTCTCACTGGTTCCTCTGGGGGAACTGAGAGCTGCGACTTCTTTACCCGATACAGACGATGTTCTAACCCAGGGAGTGCCCGCTGTAGATCTGTGTTCCAATAACCCTGGCTCTCTAAAGATCCTGGGGTCAGGGCTGATCCGTACGTTCTCCTCGGAGCCAAGTAGAACCGCACAGTGCTGCTTCTCCTCCTCAGATGGAACGCGTGTCCTCTGGATCTGATTCAGCTGGTCTGAGCTTTTGCTGAGAACTTTAGGTCTGGAAACCTTGGACACTCCCAGCTCCTCCATCGACTTTCTTCTGGATGACATTGCTCGGACCCTCTGCTGATCCGGAACCGACGCTGCATACTCCTTATCAACTGCTTTAATCTCTCTAAACACATAGGAGATCATGTTTCAGGTTTACAATCACACACACACACACACACACACACACACACACACACACACACACACACACACACACACTTTTCAGACCAAAACCACAGCCGGTCATGTTACTGAGAAACCGTAAAAAGAAGCAGCAAAAGTTTCCAAGCTTTACTGGAGACTCCTACAACCCTGACACTGGAGACTCCTTCCAGTAATGTTATAAAAACATCTCCTTGCTTTAAGAAAAAGTCACATTATGTGGACATGTGTGTGCACGTCCCCATGAACAATCTGTTACTATGGAAACAATAACCTGTTAGAGCGAGCACATTAACCTGCACTACTGTCAGAGCTGCTGTTATAGAGAATTAATCAACACCTTCTGACCAATTGGAATCCAGATCCAACACATGGTTGAAGCTTACCGTGAGATATCTTGGGCATGTGCAGAGGGGTCCAAGTGCTTCTGGGTCTGTTTCTTAAAAGCAAGAAGTACAAACGTTAATATTATGAGACCTGCCATTTTTAGGGTAAAAGTTTTGACCCCCTGAGTCACCTGGTAAAAGAAATGAGGATTTGAGGTGCTGCGGCATCTGTAGGAGTGAGGGCTCTGTCGTTCCTCCAGGAGATCCTCCGCAGAGGCAGACTTCTCTGATGGAGATGAAGTGCGTTCCTTCCAGCCGGACCAGTGCGAGTTACTGCTGTGTTGTTCCGGGGTCAGCTGGGCGTATCTGATGGAAAAGGAATCATGAATACGGCTAGCGGAGAACGGCCTGAGCGGCCTCTCCTTGGTCCTTGAGTACGGACCCCAGTCGGAATACCTCCCTGCTGTGGGAACCTGTGCAGATGGCTGCTGCGGCTCCGCTACCTTACAGCCGGTTTTACGTTCCATATACTCCACTAAGGCCTTGTGCTGAAGGTCCTTCAGAGAGATTTTGGAGAAGCTGCTTACAGACATCGCCCGCCCTCTCACCTCAAAAATCTTACGTCTGCCCGAGACCAGACCGTGTTGTCCAAGCTGTTCTTCTAAGAGCAGACCATCACTCTCACTGCCGAGGGAGCGACAGGTCTTATGTTTCGGACCGTCTCCCAGACGGTGCAGCTTCTCTGGCTCGGAGTTGGACAGTTTCTTCTGGTCCAGGGTCAGACGTTTCCTATAGCCGACCCGAGGAACCTGCGGCTGAGCGATATTCTGCTGCTTTACCGTCTCTCTCTTAACCTCGTGACCAGTCGAAGGATCTGTGTTCTGAAACGTAGGCAGGGGAGCTGGAGTGGGTTTTTCCTGTAAGGGTGCAGAACGTTCGCTAGAGAGATTCTTATCACAGCATTGCTCAACAATCTTTTGCCAAGAGAGTCTGAGATCTTTTCTTTTAAATGAAGTCTCCCTCAAAACCTTGGTTTGTGCATCTTTAAGCTTTTCTTTATAATATTTTTTGTAGGAATCATCCATGGTGTTGCACAGATAATAAAACTGATTAGACTTTGCTTCTTTAGCCACGTCACTTTGCAGCGAGTGAGTACTAGAAGAACCTGAGACCCATCCTGCTTCCTGATGATCTTTACCCAGGTCAGATTTTTTGCACCCTGGAGTAGAGGTTCTCTCACGTTTCATGCTCTTTGTTGCAGACGCTCTGCTGGCTCCAGTGAGGTGGTACAGTAGAGGAGTTGTCTCTTTACTGATCTTCTCTGTGGGGACGTCAGCTAAGGCATGTCTCGTCACTTTATTCAGCGATTCATCTTGTTTTAAATGAATATTTTGCTCTAATTCTGTATAAACAGGAGACACAGGTTTATGCTGAGAAGATTTTGAGAAGCTCTGCTCGGGGCCACAGTAGAAGATCGGGTGATCGTTGATGTGATATCTGCCTACGTCCATATCTGGGACTTCCATTTCATCTACACTTTGAGACCCTAAGAAATTAAGGCTGGTTGAGGGTTCCTCAGCTCCACTAGGTGTGGTTAGGTCTTTGCTCTGATAGAAGATCTCACCGCAGCTCTGTTTCATCAGTGGAAGATGTTTAAACATGTTCTCCACAGTATTATGTGATCTCAGTATTTCAGGTTGTGTGTGAGAGTTGAGACTGTCCGTCAGACATTGTGCTGGTGGTGGAGGAGGAGGAGGAGTAGGAGGAGGAGGAGGAACACTGGATTCACACGGCTTGTACACACCAGTAACGAAATAGAACTGTCCTTTGTGCTGAATGCTTCCACTGATTGTGTTTGGTGCCACGTGCCAGGAGTTGATTGTGTGCTGTTGCTCAGAGACCGTAACCCCGCGTGCTGAATGTGAGCTGCTGGGTCGGATTTCTGACTCCATGTTCTGATCGAAATGTTCTGGCTCCCATGTCTGGAGCGACAACCGATTAACGAAGGCTTCTGACCTCGACTCTGGGGTCTTCTCTACAAGGTCTTGCTTTCTCTCATAATTCTGAGGAACCCAGAGACCATAAACGAGGTCCGACTTGTGACCCGAGACTTCAGAACTGGACGTCTGGTGCCTGAAGGAGGAAACACCGGAAAGCGGACCCTCAGGATTCGACACTGAGGCTTCAAGATTAGAAGTAGTTATGAAATTGTCCACATGGACAGGCGGTGGAGGTAAAGGTGGACTTAGAGGTGGTGGTGGAAGTGGAGGAGGTGGTGGAGGGGGAGGAAGTGGTAAATGGGTGGTAGGCACGGGAGGATCTTTAACATGAGAACATCCATTCTGGTTCTGGTAATGATGATGATGATGGTGATGATGACGAAGAGGTACAATGGCTTCCATGGAACCATACAGATTATTCAGGCTTTTTGTGTCCGAGTGAAGGACGCTGGGACCGTACACGGCCTTCACATACTTCACATCAGCGTAGTGCAGGTTATGTGCGTGAAAATCATCCGCTAGGAACGGCGAGGGGTAATCAGGGAGGACGGATCCTCCGGAGAAGGAGCTATACGCAGAATCGCCTTTACTGTGGCGGTGTGTGTACTGATCTATACTGCTAGGGGACTTGGACGGTGAATGGCGACTGATAGGGTGAAGGTCAAAGTTGTTCATCTTCTCAAAGTGCATGTTGTAGGAATCCATTTGAATGACCTTCAGTGTCCTTCATTCAGATTGCATTTTCTTCTCCTTGGCATCTTCAGCACCAACAACAGGAGAGGATCTAAAGAAAGAGGCACACATTATGTACATTTGTTTAAAATTTGTTCGTCTGCATTTCTGACTTCTTGACAAAACGAAAAGAAATAAAAGCATCTTGGAGATGTGAAGGTGTGAAATCACTCGTCTGCACCATCGAGAGGAAATAAAACATGAGTTCACTGCTGTATACCAACTTATAGCAGTGTTTACTTTAGATTTACATTTAGGCATTTGGCAGACGCTCTTATCCAGAGCGACTTACAAAAAGTGCTTTAATGTTTACATCATTAATTGACACATCACTTTAAATACATTAATGAAACTGGTCAAATCCCAATTTCCAGTTCAGACTTCCCAGTTCTGAGTCAAAATAATTGATTATGTGTATGTTTTTTTTTATCTGTGTCAAGTGAAGTGTTGTTTTAATGAACAACATGATGAATGAGTGTAGATGATGCGATCCTCAGCGTCTCCTGGTGCATCAGGAATCTCCGTAGAGATTAAAACCCAAAGCTGGACACACTTGTCTCATGACGTCCTGTACGTGTGTGTTGGAAAGATCAGTGTGTTTGTTATGGATTCTCAGTGTTGCGCGTCTACTGAAGTCAGATATTAAACAACAACTAACAATGTGTTAAACACGTGCATTCTTCAACAACACAGATAACATCAAAAACTTTTTCCATCACTGAGTAAACTGTTTGAAACGGGAATCATCAAGTGCTAAAAGTCCTCATGCTGAGGAAATAAACACTACCTTTATTTATAAAACAACATCCAAATGACGGACCTGACATAATCTGGAAAATATACACAGCCAGGTCCATAAACTTTAAAACTAAAATGACTGGAATTCCTAAATGGTTAAACATCAGATGGATAACGACCCAAAACATACAGTTAGAGCTACCCAAGGCAAAGAAATGTGATGTTCTTCACTGGCCGGGTCAGTCACTGATCTCAGCCCAATAGAGCATGCGTTCACCTACTGTAAGAAAAATCACAAACAAGCAGGAGCTAAAGGAAGCTGCTGTAAAGGCCCGGCAAAGTATCTAGAGAAATGAAACTCAGCATGTGTTTATGTCCATGGGCTAAATCAATCAATCAAATAAAGCTGTGGAGTTCTGTAGTGCACGGAGAACTGTGGGACGAAAACCCCACCCCACCCGCGTCTACTGCTAATGAGACGCTACGGTAGAGTGAGACACGCCTCCAGAGCGTTTAGACACGGTGTGGTATCGCCGTTCTTAAAATAATGAGCATAAGAGTCCTGACACACTGGTTCTGGTTTCAGGTGAACATTAAACAGGAAGGAGTGTGTGTGTGTGTGTGTGTTTATGTGCAGGTGTGTGTTTACTGCATCGAGTCTTCAGGTCACTGTCACAATGACAAACCGCTCGGGCCGTCACGGTGTGTGTGTGTGTGTGTGTGTGTGTGTGTGTGTGCAGGCATTAAAGACTAAAATAATATTTTTGGAGGTTGCGTGAGCGGTGCTGCTGAGAAGGAATGTCTGGAATGTCCTTTAATCCCGAGTGAAAGACTTTAAACTGATCATGTGATCCGTCTGGGCCGATTATCAGGTTCAGTTATGAGAATCCAGAGACGTTTCTGATCAGAGGAACTTTTAGTCAAAATGAAATCAGTTAGAACACTAATGATGTGTGAAGGACACGCAGGTTCTTAATCATCACACACACACACACACAAACACACACACACACACACACACACTCACACTCATGTGCTGTTGGTCACTACAAGCACATGACAGAAGGAACAATAATAATATAATATTATAGTGAAGCAGAGCCTCCTAAACATTCAGACATGACCAAGACTTCTCTCAGATCTTTCTGCTCTCTTACACACACACACACAAACACACACACACGTGATGAATGAAAGTTATAAATATTTTGCAGGGCACATAACGCAACAAAATCCTTCCTTACCGCCGCTTTGAGTGAGAAAGAGGGAACGGTCCCGTGTTCCACTTGGACCTGCTTTAGCAGAGTGAAGGGAGGCGAGTTCTCCCGCCCCGGTCTGTCTCGGCCCTCGCTCTGCTTAAACCCCTCTGAGAGGCCGGACTTGCGTGCCTGTGACGTCCACCCCGCGAGGGTACAATAGCCCCGGCAGAGGGAATATTTCACTGATCATAATGGTGTCTAAAGAGGGGAAAAAGGCCTCACATTCCAGCCCTGCTT
The DNA here is from genome assembly GCF_024256425.1 of Clarias gariepinus. Classification (NCBI taxonomy): domain Eukaryota; kingdom Metazoa; phylum Chordata; class Actinopteri; order Siluriformes; family Clariidae; genus Clarias; species Clarias gariepinus. The sequence goes on along the minus strand of NW_026521000.1, from coordinate 240,097 downwards.
CAGAGAAGGAGCGAGCCGGGTTGCCATTCACTGCCAGACTCCGCAGAACATGGGGGAGTCTGGACAGACGGGACGAGAACTCTACAGGACGAGGACGAGTTCTCCGGCTCCGGTTTTAATTCCTCCTTTTCAACCTTCAGCCTGATCTCACGTCGGTCAGGTTTAAAGGTGAAAGGAACACACGCGTCTCATCTCACGCACGCGTCTCATATCACGCACGCGTCTCATCTCACGCACGCGTCTCATCTCACGCACGCGTCTCATCTCTCACGCGCGTCCCATCTCTCACGCGCGTCCCATCTCTCACGCGCGTCCCATCTCTCACGCGCGTCCCATCTCTCACGCGCGTCCCATCTCTCGCACGTGGCTCTGCATCACACCACTGTATTATTATGGGTTGTCTACACTTTACAAGATTGATGTTAGAATGAAATAGCTCTACTTTCACTTTTAAACATATTTTCAATAATATTTATTTACACTTTATTACTTTTTACAATTGAAATCTTTAAACTGTAACTACAAACACGTTTGTGGTGTTACATTTACATTTTAGTTTATCAAACAAACAAACTCCATGAGCTTCATTTTAAGCATGCTAAGCTAACTTGCTAACATTAACTAGCTATATTTAACTAAGTTAGCATGTTTGTGTAGCTAAGCCAGGTTAGCCTAGCATGGACTGTAGTAGCTAACATTGCTAGACTTTGACTTGTTGCCCAGCTGGTAACGGTACATATCTGTTCATTACAGAGGGCGGGGTTTCATATATAACAATAAAGAATTCACACTGTGATTATTCTGATATGAACGCACCATTTAGAATTTAATCTCATTTATGTAGACCAACAGCAAATAAGCGGAGAAATGATTTCATTAAGAAAATGTTTGCAAATATTTATTATTTATCTCTTTAAAAGTATAAAAAAATTTATTTTGACAAACTCTATATGAACTGTAGAGACTAACTGTGTGAATATCATCTGCAATAACCTGCTGGCTTTTTGAGATTTTTATGCAACTTTTCTCGCAGCTCTAATTATTAACAGGATGTTTTACTTCTAATTAATTTATTAGCAAACCAACGTAGCGCTAATTATGTACACATGAAGGAAACCTACAGAGTGCTGATATCAAACATTGTCATCAATTATCATCATCAACAGTTTTAGTTCAATAATAAAAGTTTTTCTGCTGGGAGTTATGGCCACGCCCCCCATACAGTCCTGACCTCGATCCAAGACAATTCCACATGATTGGGCCGTTAAAGAAGTTCCTGGGAGGCCGGCGTTTCAGACATGAAGCACACTCTGAGAAAACTTTCTACCTTGATGGTGTCCAAGCGCTAGTGAAGCACTGGGATACGTGTGTTAGTGTATCAGGAGATTATATAGAGACATGAAGGGAGTTTGTCCAGGTCTCTGCACTCCGTCTCTCTCTAGTGTCCCTCAGCCTCTGTCTCCGCTCTACTGCACTGCGTAACACAATGAAACTTACTGAAATCCCTGTACAGTTACAATCATGAACGCGTTCCCTTATTTTTATAAACACACAGGCGAGAGAAACCTAAACAACAGACGAGTCAGAAGAGACGTCTCATACAGGCATGACCTTAGACGAGTTTCAGTCAGAGACAGAGAGACAGGGAGACGGGCAGGAGAAGAGAGAGAGGGTTGAGAGTCCTGACCTGAGCGCCTCGTCGTCCTCCACTTCCTGTCAGTCCCACCTGCCCGCTGAAGGCGTGAGTCACAACAGGACACACACACACACACACACACAGAGCTGCTGTTCACCGCAAGCGCTCGACAGGCCTTGAGTACGTCACACTTACACACCGTGCGAGCGCTGAACCTCTCGATATTTTTCTTCATAGAATTATAAAACTCTTTACACTCTTTTAAACAGCATTTGACCCTATTTAATCTGTTTCCCATGTGCCCTTACACACACACACACACACACACACACACACACACACACACACACACACACACACACACACACACACAGTGAGGCTGTTACAGCTTTGTGATGCTCTGAGAGGAACTCCATGTATGTGCTTGGGGACGTGAGAGGGACGTGAGAGGGACGTTTCTTATGTCCGTCTGCTGTGAGACCTGGACCACCTGGAGCTTCATGACTGAAGTGCTGTCTCTGGCTAGAGCAGACGGGACGCTCCAGGACGGCGCCAGGCTCAGATCAGGGTCTCTACTCCATGTGGACGTTTAAGACGAGAGCGCTCACATTTCACACACAGATAAGAAGAGAGGACGCGAACAGTCCTGCACACTAAAACACAGTCAGGAAAAGAGTTTTATAGAACGGCAGCTCTGACCATCAGTCCGGGTTCTAACAGGGACAGGAGGAGCAGACGCACATCGTCTCAGACTGGATAGAAAAGGTTTTATGTTAGGACACAACAACGTTTCCGAAACACTTATGGAAGGAGACTCCAGTCCCAGTGCGTCTTAACAGCTCAGACACAGGAGTGTCTTTGGGACACGAACACACCTCCTACCGGCCGTTATACTGAAGACACCAGGAGCTGCCAGAGTCTTCATCAAACAGGTTTATGATCCAGGAGAATCAGGGCAGCAAGAGGCACGGAGTTTAACACACCAACTACTGCACGCGCACACACACACACTCACTTACACACACACACTGTGTGAGATTTACTTGTCTTTCTTTTCTTCTTCTTCTTTTTCTTCTCTTTTCCGTCTTTCATGTTTTCTTTCCCTGGACGGTTTAACCTTTTCCAGCATCATTCTTTTATATTTACAGAATTTATAATATTGTGTTTAAATGTTCACGGTGGGCGTCAGGAGTGTATCAGTTCTGTCTCTGTTGCTTTGGTGTTGTTAAAAAAATCAATAAAATATAACAATGAAAGAAAAACCTTAAGAGATCAGGAGTGTATTCATTCTCCTGATGTTTCTGTGTTTCAGAGCCGACACACCGGAGTTACACAAAACCCAGGGACATGGAGAAGAACAAGCTCAGGAAATGATCCACTTCCTACAGCCAGGCCTGGACACACACACACACACACACACACACACACACACACACACACACACACACACACACACACACACCAAACTGAACCAAAGATCTGAGTTTTCTAGGTGATAAGTCTATAGGGTTTAGCGTTACCGCCCAGCTAACGAAGAGCAGCATGTGATGGGCGCGAGCGAGCGCTCAGGTACGACAGAGAGTGTGTGTGTATAAAGTGCTCGAGGATCACGTGTGACTCATTTATTGTTTTCATTCCTTCATGTTCAGGAGTTAAAGGACTAAATCTGTTTACAGTCTGACAAACACAAACAAGTTCATCAGGAAATATTCATTTAGATATAAACAGTAATGAGTGGAGAGTGACAGTTGGGTGTCTGGAAGAGGGCGTGGCCGTGTGAGGGCGTGGCTAGAAGAGTTCATTTTTTAATAATTAAAAAATTATGATTGCTAAAAAAACAGACCTCACTTCTTTACAACACTGAAGCTGCAAGAACACACACACACACATACACACACACACACACACGTGTCACTGCTAAAACCTCGTCTGTCAGTAAGTGAATAAACTGGCATTGAGGACCTGCAGGTTAATAACAGACTTTCAGCACGCGGGAGGTGATCACACACACACTGAGGAATGCACTCGATAAGCTGACACAGGTAAAATAAGCGAATAAGAGCCCAGTGTGTGTGCGTGGGGGGGGGGGGGGGGGGGCACGATTTCCAATGATACAGACACAAAATAAAATATGTTTTACACACACACACACACAGTCACAGTGTTATAGTAACATGTACATACGTGCACGGATGTTGATTACACCAGTAAGGGACGCGCACTAAGACCCAGCAGGGGAGACGATTACCCACAATTCCGCAGCGCAAGAGAAAGAAATACTGTTGGCTCAGTTGTGATCATGTGACGCTCGGCATCAAAACAAGAAGCACATGCGTGATACATGATACTCGGTACTCGTAAACCAAGACTTGCTTGTTTTTCAAGTCAAAATTTATAAAAAATCTTCGCTTGAGAAACACTCGCAAACCGCGTTACTCGTAATCCAAGGTTCCACTGTACTGTAATGTGTATATATTTTATTTGTGATAGGTGTGTGTTAGTGAGCACTCTGACGGAGAAGATATCAGCGTTAGAGGAGCGCATCCAGACTTTAGAGAGGGTTAGAGAGTGTGAGAGCAGTGTTATTCCTGTAGCGGACAGTCTGGGTGCCGCAGGCGGAGATAACCAGCCCCCGACTCCGGCATTAGAGCCCTCACAGCGGGGCGAGTGGGTGACGACTCGGCGGCATACTCGTTCAGCCAAAGCTAACGCTAAGGCTAGCCCACCGGAGCACACCTCTTCTGCGCTTCACGTGTCCAACAGGTTTGCTCTCCTCAGTGATGCACCCACTGAGAAACCTGAAAGAGCTCTGGTTATAGGAGACTCTATAATGAGACACGTGAAATTAGCTAGACCTTTAGGGGCGCCAGCGGCAGTGGTTAGGTGTATCCCGGGAGCCAGAGCACCGGACATAGCAGGTAATCTTAGGGCTCTAGGACAGCACAGGTTCTCCAAGATAGTGGTACATGCTGGAGCTAACGATATACGCCTTCGTCAGTCAGAGGTTAGTAAGAATAACTTTATAGAGGTGTTTAAATTAGCGAAGGCGATGTCCGATGGAGTAGTAAGCTCTGGTCCCATCCCAATGAGACGTGGTGACATAACTTACAGCAGGTTATGGTCGCTGAACCGCTGGATGTCCAGGTGGTGCTCCGAAAACAACGTGGGCTTCATAGATAATTGGAAGACCTTTGAGGGCAAAGCTGGCCTGTTAGGGCGGGACGGTGTCCATCCCACTCGGGAAGGTGCTGCTCTCATTTCTTGTAGTATAGCTCATAGTCTTAGAAAAGGCCTAGTTAATCGGTGACAATCCAGAGCCCAGGCCAGGGAGCAGACAGACAGGCTAACCCAACCGTCTGCTAGCTGCATAGAGTCGTCACTCAGGGTTCACTCTACTGAGACTGTGTCTGTTCCCCGAGCTAAAATCAAATTTAGAAAGACTCAGAAAGTCTGTTTTAGTAATTTAATTAGCATAAAGACCACAAACTTGGATCAGACTGAATGCGCAGCCGGCACCTCTGATCTGAAGCTAGGACTGTTAAATATTAGATCTCTCGCATCTAAAGCAGTTATAGTTAATGAAATTATCACAGATCAGGAGTTTGATATACTCTGTTTAACAGAAACCTGGATTAAACAGGACGAGTATGTAGCTCTAAATGAAGCTAGTCCTCCTGGATACAGCTACATACACCAGCCTCGGTTAACTGGTAGAGGAGGAGGCGTCGCAGTTATTCACAATGATAATTTGACTATTGTACAAAAACACAGACACAAATTTAATTCATTTGAAATTCTTTATAGTAACATAAGTGTATTTAACTATATTAAGTCAGCTCAGTCGATCCCGCTAATTGTCATTTACAGACCTCCAGGGCCGTACTCGGAATTTCTTAGTGAATTTGCAGATTTCCTCTCAAACCTAGTCGTTTCTGTAGACAAAGTGTTAATTGCTGGAGATTTTAATATTCATTTTGAAAACCCAGAAGACCCTCTGAGAACTGCATTTATGTCCATACTGGACTCGGTAGGAGTAAATCAATGTGTAGTAGGACCCACTCATAAAGCAGGTCACACTTTAGATTTAATAATATTATTTGGATTAAGTATAAAAAAATTATTCACAATACCACTATCTGAAGTTATCTCAGACCACTATCTTGTCTCAATTCAAGTGTGTCACAATAATAATGTACACACAGCGCCGCGCTACCGTATAAAACGTACATTCACATCAACTACCAAACAGAGTTTTATCAGTAATCTCCCAGAGTTCCCAACTACGATTAGATCACCGTCTGACCCCACAGAACTCGATCAGGCGACTGAATATTTAGAGTCGACATTTCGCTATACCCTAGATAATGTAGCTCCAGTCAAGAGAAAAATTATTAGAGATAAAAAACTTGCTCCCTGGTATAACGATCACACGCGCACTCTAAAACAGACTGCTCGGAAATTAGAACATAAATGGCGTCAAACTAAATTACTAGTATTTCAAATAGCATGGAAGGAGAGCATCCTGAACTATAGAAAAGCTCTTAGTGTAGCTAGATCAACATATCTCTCCACTCTTATAGAAAATAACAAAAATAATCCTAGATTCTTATTTAATGCTGTAGCCAAATTAACCAGAAATAAGACCACTGCAGAAATCTCCACAACAACATCATGCAATAGTGAGGACTTCATGAACTTTTTTAATAATAAAATTGTAAATATTAGGCATAAAATTGAGGTTTTGAAACCGAACAATGTAATTGATGCAGATGTTAATCTAGCCATGTCAGACCAGAACCTAGAATACTTTACTCCCCTTGAAGAGAATGAACTAATTTCACTCATCTCTTCTTCAAATTCATCAACCTGTATATTAGATCCTGTACCGACACATTTTCTTAAACAGATAGTACCAGCAATAATAGAACCCCTGTTGAGAATAATTAATTCTTCACTCAGCATTGGATATGTTCCAAAATCTTTTAAATTAGCAGTTATCAAACCAATAATTAAGAAACCTGACCTCGACCCCTGTCAGCTGTCCAGTTACAGACCAATATCAAACCTCCCCTTTATCTCTAAGATCCTGGAAAAGATAGTAGCGGAGCAGCTATGCTCATATATACATAGAAATGGCATACATGAACTGTATCAGTCAGGATTTAGGCCTCATCACAGTACAGAGACAGCGCTCGTTAAAGTAGTAAATGACATTCTATTGGCCTCTGATCAGGGTTGTGTAACTATGCTTGTATTACTTGACCTCAGTGCAGCTTTTGACACTGTTGATCACGCTATTCTTCTTCACAGATTAGAAAATGTAGTGGGAATTAAGGGTACAGCCCTCTCCTGGCTCAGATCCTATCTGACCCATCGTTATCAGTATGTAGACTTAAATGGTGATTATTCTGCATGTTCTCTAGTGGAGTTTGGCGTTCCGCAGGGTTCAGTTTTAGGTCCACTGCTTTTTTCCCTTTACATGCTTCCTCTGGGCAACATAATCCGTAAGCATGGTATTAGTTTTCATTGTTATGCTGACGATACACAGTTATATGTCTCAGCAAAACCTGATGAGAAAAAACAGCTTACTAAAATTGAGCAATGTGTGCAGGACATAAGAAATTGGATGCTAATTAACTTCCTTCTGCTAAATCCGGATAAGACAGAAGTTCTAGTCATAGGACCGCATACAGCTAGGAGTAAAATTTTAGATCACACCGTAACTTTAGATGGCCTTTCTGTTCCATCAAATGCAACAGTGAAAGACCTTGGTGTGATTATTGATTCCAGCCTTTCATTTGAAGCACATGTAGATAATATTACCAGGATAGCATTCTTTCACCTCAGAAATATTGCCAGAATAAGAAATTTATTGTCGCTAAACGACGCAGAAAAACTAGTTCATGCTTTTATCACCTCTAGGTTGGACTATTGTAATGCCTTACTGTCTGGTTGTTCAGCTAGATGCATAAATAAGCTTCAGCTAGTCCAGAATGCAGCAGCGAGAGTCCTCACCAGAACCAGAAGATATGAGCACATCACCCCTATCTTATCTTCACTCCATTGGCTCCCTGTGAAATTTCGCATTGATTTTAAAATACTACTCTTGACATATAAAGCATTAAATGGTCTCGCGCCGCAGTACCTGAGCGAAATGCTAGTGTCTTACGATCCGCCACGCCTACTTCGATCAAAGGATGCAGGCTGCTTGTCAGTACCGCGTATTATGAAAAATACAGCAGGGGGCAGAGCTTTTTCTTATAAAGCCCCAAAGTTATGGAATAGTCTTCCAAATAGTGTTCGGGACTCAGACACAGTCTCAGTGTTTAAGTCCAGGCTAAAAACCTATTTATTTAGCCAAGCATTTTTATAAATAGATTTGCCTTAGGTAAAGGAGCAGATCTGGGGGACTCATGGACGTAGAGTATTATGGTGAACTGGTATGTTTGGATGCTGTCTTCCTCACTCTCATTGATCACTCAGGTTTGCTGACGGTGAGGTGATTGTTTGCTTTACATGTCAGGAAGCCCTCATGTTTGTGTTTCCTTCTGGCTCTCCCTTTTAGTTATGCTGTCATAGTTAGTCCTGACGGAGTCTCTGCTTGCACTCTACAGTTAATATACATTCACATTATACATTGTGTGACTGTGACCATACCTAACTGCCATCTCTCCTCTTCTTCTCTTTCCCCCCCTCTTTCTTTTTCCTCTCTCCTCCTGTCCCCCCCTTTCACTCTTTCTCTGTCTCTCTGTCGAGCTACACATGTCGTTCCTGAGCTGCCAGTGATCCAGACTCCCTCTGCCCTCCGGACCTGTCTGACCCATCCTGGTGCCCCGCTTCTGGCTGAAGATCTCGTCACATGGATGCCCCGTGTGTCTCTCTGGGATGCGTCTGGTGTCTGGGAATGATTCTCTCTACCTAGAAAATGGTTCTGGCCTTGACTGGTGTTGGCAACTGTTTCTCTGGGGACTTGACAGTTCGATAGTTCATGACTGGAACTTCTTACAAGTCTACCTGGGTCTTCAATAACTACCTGGACTCCATATTAACATCAATTAACATCAGCTATTATAGCTGAACTGCCTCCCACCCTACACACTGTATAAATGCAGATCATTTACTGCTTTCTGTTTCACCCAAATGAGGATGGGTTCCCTGTTGAGTCTGGTTCCTCTCAAGGTTTCTTCCTATTATCATCTCAGGGAGTTTTTCCTTGCCACTGTCGCCCTCGGCTTGCTCACCAGGGACAAACTGACCATTTTGATTCATACAAATTCACATTTCATACAAACTTAAATAATTCTTTTGACTATGTAAAGCTGCTTTGCGGCAATGAAAATTGCTAAAAGCGCTATACAAATAAAATTGAATTGAATTGAATTGAATATATGTACTTAACCTTTTATTTTCCTCAGAACTAACAGGTGTGCAGTAGACGTCTGATAGACACTGAAGATTCTCGACCTCACAGTGATGAAGATCAGACGCAGAATCTTAAGAACAATGTTTTTAATATCGATGTATGATATTTAACAGTCTGAGAGCTGAACCTTCAGACCTGAGGATGAGGAAGCGTGTGCTTAGGCTCCGTCTGCAGATCCTTAGAACAAACCTAAAAAAGTGGAACGTTTCCAAAAACCCGTCTAATTATTAACTCTGAGTGACGGCCAGAGAGTCACGGGATCATGTGATCATCACCTGTGAGACCTGTGATCATCACCTGAGGAGCCGAGCAGCAGGACGAACGTCTCAGTTCGTCTCAGGTCATGAGTCTTAAAGTAGATGTGCGTCACAAACCTCACGCGTTTGATAAATATTAATAAAAATACTCACGCTTATAATTAAAGAATGTTCATAATAAATGAAATGTTATTTTTTATATTTAATAAACGTCTTTTTTCACCTTGAATTATTTTTATTTGATCGTTAAATATAAAGTAAAACATTTTGTCTCTCAGTCAGTCTGTGATCCAGGACACGGCTCGGGCGACTCTGTGCTGCTGATCAGAGGGTCAGGGGTTCGAGCTGCTGTCGGGTCCTTGGGGCGCTACCCTTGACCTTTGACCCATAACCATACACCCTGTATGCTCCGGCGGCTGCATATAGTACCGATCCTTGAAAGAACCTGATGATCCTTGAAGTAGTATCTGATGTGGCACCCCCTGGGATAAAACTACAAACCTCAAGAAAAAAAAAAAAACTGTCATGTCCCCAAGTCCTAACCACCTGTCAGTCAAACTTGGTGTCTTTCCATTACAATTTAATACCTCATTAGAGTTTGTGCACCAAATCGTCCACCTGATCCGAATCGTTTATTTAAAACATTTCGATTTAAACCAGATTTATTCGCTTGAGACCCGAGCGGGGAACCGAGATGTTCACTTAGACCCATTTTCCTTTCCATAAAGTTAATAATTAAACAGAGGTCGAGAACACACACTGTCGTGTATTATTTACTCTCTTCTGCACAGAGCTGAAACATCAGCGCACATCTGCACTCAGCGTGTAAAACATGTGAGCAGTTAGAGATCTGTTTAAAACACTGTTCCTCTCTGTTCCTCTGTTCCTGTCGACGCTCCTCGCCTTCAGTTACCTTTTGTCAGATTTTTAGGTTTTGACAAATGGAGCCTACTCTGGAGGTCATCATACGGAGAACCTGGAGGAAACCCACCAAGCACGAGGAGAACATGCAAACTCCACAATACACTCACACAAACCCGAGGTGGGAATCGAACCCTGACCCTGGAGGTGCGGGAGCACAGTGCTAACCGCTGCACCAGTACAGGAGAAGTGAGAAACCAGAAGTGAGACGAACATGATTATATAAAGATGTCTGGACAAAGCAGACTCTTCATACGTGATACCAGACTGATGTGAGTTCTATCAGACATTTGACTAACAAATGAAGGCTCCATTTCCGCAGAGTACAAACACCACAGACACACACTCCGTACTCTCACCGGGTGATGTGTAGCGACGTCTCTCTGATGGAACTCTTTTAAAGGAGAAGGTTGGTGGGACACACACGGCAGTAAAACCCAAACTAAACCCCTGAACTCACGTCTCCGTGACGTTGAGGCGCTTCAGTGAGATCCTCTCTGTAACGCAGGAGTTAAGTTCCTCTCATGTTCAGCAGTTTTCGGGTTTAAGTGGATTTAATTCGCCCCGCAATTAGAAACCGAACTCCAGCAGCAGTGAGAGTGAAGATCACGAGCGGGTCTGTTCTCCTGACGATGAGGTTTCACACAAAGCCTCCTGCAGAACAATGAAAAGTCTGTAGATGATAATGTGTTCTATTAAAGTGCTGATGGTCTGCCATGTGCAGGAGCGTGCAGAGACTCCGTTAGACTCATTACAATGACAGAGCACTAATTACAGCCGGAGAGAGAGAGAGAGAGAGAGAGAGAGAGCGGTAATAAAACACATAATGATTAAACTCCAGCTTTAAGAACTCGTCAGGAGCGCACCGCTGAACTTTGTGACTTGGCAGAGACGCAGAGGAGGACAACAGGAGAGAGGAGAGAAAAAAAAAACACAGAGACATGAGAGAGTCGAGGTGAAGAGCAGGAAGGAAAGAAAACGATGGAGCTGCTGATAATGAGTGGAAATGTTGATGTGAAGGAAAGCCTTTGTTCAGTCTGACTGTAAAGGAACAGGAACTCTGCTCTGGGTCTGAGCCTTACACACACACACACACACACACACACACACACACACACACACACACACACACACACACACAGTAATTACACAATAAACCCCAGACTCGTCCACACAGCGGACTGTAAATACTTCTTCCATGCGATAACGTGATGACCGTATCACACTGACGGCTCGTCACACACACTTTCTCATCTCAGGCTATAACCCAGAAACCCGAGCACGCGGCTGATGCTACGCTAAACCGTACGGCCGCTTCACGCTCACACTGCACCCGGCGAACAGCGAGAGGAAACTCGAGGACGTGAACCGCGAGGAACCCGACACGGCTGAAACCAGACGCTCGCCGTCCCTAAACAAGACCTCACACACCTGGAGGATCTCTCTCACACACACACACACACACACACACACACACGTTAACATGAACAGCAGAATCAACACGTCTGCGAGATCTTCATATATATTATACATTTTTATTTTAAAGGAAAATAAATGGAGGTCAAAATGTAGAGATGATGTAAACAGAGGGTCTTTAATATTTAATAAACTGTACGGTCTCTAAGTCTCTCATTAAACAGAAGCTCATTAATGATATTAATGTGGAGTGAAAACCTCCGGCTTGGATCGGAGCTGCTGACGCGCCGTCACACGGCCCCGGGACTGGACCCACGGTGATACTGTAACGCCACAAATCCTCACAACTGTCTCTAACCAATCCGCAGGCTGATCCTGTGGCGTGTGTGTGTGTGTGTGTGTGTGTGTGTGTGTGTGTGTGTGTGTGTGTGTGTGTGTGTGTGTGAGACCCGAGGTTCAGATCACCGCTCGCACCTTCAGCTCCCACCAGCAGTTAGTCCTGATTTACTGTCAGGAAATACAAAAAAGACTTCGGATTGATCTAAAGTGTGTGTGGGAGTGAGACGCGGGGGTAGGACAGGACAACAAAGCTAATACAAAACCGAGCAACCGAGTGTGTGCGAGAGTGTGTGCCAGAGAGTGTGTGAGTGGAACGGTCAGCTGTACATTTTGGTTATTTGAATAAGTGTCAACAATAGCATTTAATACAGACAGGGACACAGACAGACAGGGACACAGACAGACAGGGACACAGACAGACAGGGACACAGACAGACAGGGACACAGACAGACAGAGATAACAGACAGACACAGACAGGGACACAGACAGACAGGAACACAGACAGGGACAGACTCCAAGTGACCTGAGTAAGTGTAAACCCTCTAACCCTGATTTAATGACCTACACCACACACACACACACACACACACACACACACACACACACACACACACACACACACACACACACACACACATTATTGACCGCTCAGATAAAACCTCCCTTTACTGGTTCCTTTACAAAATGAAAAGACTGATAATGTTCTTTAATGAGAACACACACACACACGCACGCACGGACACACACACACACACACACACACACACACTCCAAAACTATGCGTCAGAAAGCCTTTAACACACTTCATTGTTCTTTTAATCTCCCAGAAACCCTGGAAGGAAGCTCAGAGAGGTCATAAACACACACACACACACACACACACACACACACACACACACACACAGCTCAGTCTATCACATGCTTCAGGAGATCCAGCTACCAGAGAGTGTTCTGCCTCCCCAGAGTTCCCGGAGGTCCAGAAGGTGTTTAATCGTGTCTCTGTCCCTCTGACACGGCGCCGGGCATAAACTCACACCATTCTGGTGGAAAACTAACAAATGCTTTAAGAAGAAATCTTACAATAGCCTGGTTGCATAAGTATACACACCCTTTTCTAATGAAGCGAGTGAACGTCTTCAGAACGAACCAATCACGTGTAAGGTTCAAACATCAGACGTGATGCGTAACTACACCGTACACACTGACGACAGAGCAAACACACACTCAGGGCTTAAAGGTGAAAAGCTTCTGTGTGTAAATAAAACTACACCGTGCACCGTGGGCTGAGTGTGTTTAAGCGGATCATCACTTTATCCAGAAAGTGTCAGGTGTGTGTGTGTGTGTGTGTGTGTGTGTGTGTGTGTGTGAGACAGAAGAGTATCAATGAGAATGAAAGGAATGATGTACAGGACAGTGGTGAGACCAGCGATGAGAGACAGTGGCACTGAAGAGAAGACAAGAGGCAGAGCTGGAGGGAGCAGAGAGATGAAGATGTTGAGGTTCTCTTTGGGAGTGACAAGGATGGATATGATCAAGAATGAGTCCATCAGAGGGACAACTCATGTTCTGGAGATAAAGTCAGAGAGGCCAGATTGAGGTGGTTTGGACATGTTATGAGGAGAGATGATGAGCATATTAGAAGAAGGATGCTGAGGCTGGAACTGCCAGCCAGGAGGTCTAGAGGAAGACGTGTGAGAGATGAGGATGCGGAGGAGAGGGTTAGATAGGGGACAGATGATTCGCTGTGGTGACTCCTGTAAGGGAACAGCTGAGAGACAAAAAAAAGAATCACTTTATCCTGACGCTGTACCGACAACACCAGACTCCTCAGAGGAACCTGCGTTTCATCTTACACAGGAACAGGAACACACCGAGGTCACCATCAACAAGCTCAACACTTTCTTTAATAGATTTGATGTCTCTAAGTCTCACACTTCACCCGGCTTCAGCCTCAATCCACACTTTCCTGCTCCCATGTCCTCCCCTACACAGAAAACAATCACTACTCCTGCACTCCACTCAATCAACATCTCAGTGGATCAGGACAAACATGGCCTGAGTAAGCTCAGCCCTACAAAAACTGTAGGTCCGGACAAAATCAACCCTAGAGTCCTGAAATCTTGTGCTCCCCAACTTTGTGATGTCCTCCAGCACGTCTTTAGCCTGAGTCTGTCTCTACAGAAAGTCCGTGCGTTGTGGCAAACATCATGCATTGTACCCTCTTCAGTTTGCCTATCAGCCTTTCATGGTAGGAAAGGACACCATAAGGATGTAGACCGTAAGGATGATTCTTTGACTTCTCCAGTGCCTTCAACACCATCCAACGGCAGTGCAGGGGGAGAAACTAATGAACATACACATTGACACCCGCTTGGTTTCCTGGATCATGGACTATCTGACCTGCCGTCCCCAGTATCTTGGACCACAGAACTGTGTGACGAGAGTTTGATCTGCAGCACCGGAGCTCCTCAGGGGACTGTACTGTCTCTGTTTCTTTTCACCCTCTATACATCCGACTTTGGATGTCATGCCATCTGCAGAAGTTCTCTGACGACTCCGTGATCGTTGGATGTATAAAGCATGGTGATATCTCTGAGTACCTGTCTGTAGTGGATGACTTTGTTTCCTAGTGTGAGCGTAATCACCTACAACTCAGGAAAACAAAGGAGATGGTGATAGACTTCAGGAGAAGCGAGACCCCTGTGACTCCTATATCTGTCCAGGGGGAGATAGTGGACATGGTCTCAGAATACAAATATCTGGGAGTCCATCTTGATAACAAACTCGACTGGTCACTCAACACAATGGCACCCTACAAGAAAGGACAAACCCGGTTGTACTTTCTTCAAAGGCTCAGGTCTTTAAACATCTGTAAAAACAAATCTACTGATGTTTTATTAAAACGTTGTGGCGATTGTCAGTTTTTACGCTGTGGTCTGTTGGAGCTGTAACATGAAGGTGTCTGATAGGAACAGACTGGACAAGGCCATTAAAAGGGCCGGATCTGTGCTTGGTATGGAGCTGTGGATGTAACAGTGAAGAGGAGGATTCTGTCCAAAGTACAATCCTGGACAATCTGTTTTGGACAATCCGTCTTCAATCCT
>NW_026521000.1:110000-220000 GCF_024256425.1 Clarias gariepinus | reverse complement strand
CTTCATCCTTCATCCTCGGATTATTCAGTATCTTTCAAAGTCCACATTTTATGTAATTAATAAAATAAAAACCCGCTGTAGTAAGAGTTCTGACCTGAGACTTGTCTCTTGTGTGATGGAGGCAGAGCGTTTTAGAAGCATTTCTAGAAAACTAGATTACATTACAAAAGACTTTTATTTTATTTAAAAAATAAATAAATAAATGAAGAAGTTCAATAATCATATAGATTTTATTCTCAATACAGCAAAATACAAAGACTCAGAAAACCCATTAGTATCCAGTAATACTCACTTCACAAAAACTTGTTTTTTTAAATTATAGAATAATCGAATCGAGGCTCATGAGAGTACCTTTAAAATGTAAATCATATTGCATCCATTATATAATATGTAAATTTCTCTGATCAATCTCTTCAATACTTTAAACTGATTTTGATATAATGAACTGCGGAACTCGTCAGAAATAATCAGCATTTTTGTAAAATTCTAAAACGAGTACAACGTGAACACAGAGACGAGCTGAACGCAGACGGACGCCTCAAACATCTGAAAGACACACGAGCTACAGCCGTCCTACAGGCTTCACTTCCAACACGATTATTAAAAACTCCGCACATCAGCTCACTGACCACGATCAGCATCACCACAGAGAACACACACACACACACACACACACACACACACACACACACAGGCTTCAGTGATAAAACAGCACTACGGATAAAGAGTTGAATTAAAAACTACACAGTATTGATGTGATCGAGGAAACTCATGATGGAGAAAAGGGCGAGAAAGACGAGACTAATATTAACATTCTATTTACAACTTCATACAAATGTTAAAATGCCATAAAAATTTACCCTAAAAGAGACGTTATATATGTACATCTGTACAGTTTTAGCATTTAAATACAAACATGCAAGTGTTCTCATTGTGTAGATGTCTGAAAAGAGTTTACCCTGGTTTATAGTTTATACAACAATTTAATTATTTTAAAACTAACAATTCAAAGAAAGAAATAAAAAAAAAATAATAATAAAAGATAGGTGTTGACTTAAAGGAAAGATAAAAAAATTAACATAAAATAATCCTTAGCCACAGCAGTGAATCAGTTCTAGTTTTGGAACTTATAGTGAATGTAGTGCAGAAGTTAAATACGCAAACGACTAAACCCTGTCCCGCTCGTCATCTTTCGGCTCGGCGTGAGGGTCGGAGCGTTCACTCCAACTGCAGTAAAAAAAAAAAAAACTAAATAAAATAGAGTTTTATAAATTCCACCCAAATCTCTTGGTCACGTGTCTGCGTCACCACGTCCTCGCTGAAAATTCAGAAACGTTACAAATACAATAAAATTAAAAATAATAAAAATGCTACATTTCTTTCCAAGCCAGAAGAAAGCACACTTTGTTGGTTATTGAGTCAAACACACGAACACCGCTGTCCAACATCGTTTTGGCAATTTAACTACGAGGAACACGGGAACGCGGGATTTCTCTGTGTGAGAAAGCTGAGAAACTCCCACAGAACTGAACGAAGGCAAACGCAGAATATCTTTGGGTGCGTCGTCGCTTATAAGAACCAGAGATATTGTACAGTATTCATCAGGAAGTAGCTAAAGTCACGTGATTGTTTAATACTTTCTGAAAACACGGAGTTAGCTGAGAGGACTGTTCAAAAAAGTTTCTGCATAGACAGATTTCTTCCTCAACTCTGAACAAGTGCAAGAAGAAACAACAGTTTGTCCCTACAGAGAAAACAGGGAGCCGACGGAGAAAACAAAACAAAAAAATCTAGTGCAAAGGATGGTCGAGTTCCAGCATTTAATACGCTGCAGACTGACGAGATACGAGCCTTCATCCTCTCCCTCCTCCTCCTCTCTCGTACCAGTTCAGTTTGTACACGTTTAGCTTTAACAAAAACCTCACGTATTAATACTCTGACTTTAGCTTTTCCTTTTTTCCCTTAATGAGTAAAACCGCTTATATATACCTATATATTTTCTATCCACCTCCTGGCCAGACCGAGTGACTACGTGACATATTTGTGTGTGTGTGTGTGTGTGTGTGTGTAGAAACTATAAATATAAAGTACGTGTGTAATAAATATATTCCTCACTCGCCACCTGCCTGTTAAATGATCTGTTATAATAAACAACGATGCTATAAAGAAAATCCCAAGACTGATATTAAATACTTAAATATGGCCATTTCATATACATCCCATAATACAACCCTGTACTTAAGGTGAAGAAGAAGAAGAAGAGCCTTACTCTGTGAGTGAAAATGACGACTTTCTATATCTAAATAAAATATATATTTATATTTATACTCCTGCTAGGTGGCGTACTGAAGCGGCAGTAATAAAATATTCATGTGCTTAAGAAGAAGAAGAAGAAGAAGAAGAGCGCTCTGTATAAACTGTGGACTCTAGAAATCTAAAAGCGAGTAGAAATCACGTCTGGAAAAAAATTAAATAAAAATAACCGTCTGTGTAGAAGTGAAAAAGGAAGAGACTGGGAAAGTGACGGAGGAGTGGACTGAGATTAAACTGGTTCTGGGATTAAACTGGTGATGCTTCAGGTCCTTTTGGTCGTCGCTGACGTGCTCGGGTTCGTCACGCTCGTCTGCACAGGAGACGGATCACATTTTCCGCATGCTATGATATTTCTCTCTGCGTTGCGGCTCGGCCACGCCCGTTCCTGTGCACCGAATGGAATGCGCGCTTCACGGATTAAGTCGTTAACATTCCGTGGCCGTTCCCCGAGTCCTGCACTTCCTGTCTAACAATTCGACCCGGTTTCATGACCGGCTCGCGTACACAACAGCGAACCTTCTGTAGATCACATACAAGGCACAAAAGAGAGAGAGAGAGAGAGAGAGAGAGAGAGAGAGAGAGAAAGAAGGACAAACCCTTAGTATTTAAAGCACCTTTGGTTAAAGGGAGGTACGCTGGTTTAAAAGAAAGCGGAGGACAAAAGAAAAGGGGGAAAAACACAGAGAGAGAGAGAGAGAGAGAGAGATCCCAGTAAAAGTGTTGCTCACAGCCGTCAAGATCTTAGAAAAAAAAAAAAAAAAAAAGATGGCTTTGCTTGATTTGATTCAAGTTCCAGCGTAACGAGACGCTGCGGCCTGACGACACGCCGCTGATGAAGTGTTCGGTCGCCTCACCATGAACGAGCAGCGGAGAGGGGGCGGGGCTATCCAGGGAGCGCTCGGTGTTGCCTTGCTCAGTCTTATTGTTTTTTGGCAAGCTGGTGTTGATGATAAACACAGTGTGACAGATATGTCTGAGGCAGATTAAATAAATGCAAATAAGGCAAGAAAGGGAGGAGAGAGGGAGGGAGAGAGAGATGACGGGAGAGGACGGGGAGAGTGTTATGAGACGAGCTTGGCGTCGAGCCGGAGCCAGTGGAGACCTTGGCGTGTGTAGTGGACCAGTTCAGTCATGCTGCTGGTGTTGAAGATCAGCGGGCCCATCGCTTTATCCAGCTCGGTGAAGAACTCTGAGGAGAGAGAGAGAGAGAGAGAGAGAGAGAGAGAGCACCATGAGTCATGAACATTAGATGTATAATATCTAGAAGTGTTGGTGAAACACACAGTACACTAAAAGCAATAAGTATGGAATCTATACGCGTTGATTCACGACTGATCCAGGAAAGAAATGATTCGGTTCATTACTGATTCAGAACCGATTGTTCAGATAAACATCACATGTTTTAACGTGTTCTACATTTGACCACAGCCTGAAAACATTTCTTCATTCAAAACAGGATCTGACTCAGTGTTTTGGAAACTGACCGTGACCCCTATTCGTACCTCTCTGCTCCCGGGCGAGCTGCTCGGCCTGCTCCCACACCTCGGTGGCGTACAGGAAGTTGGAGGTGACCTGCACGTAGCTGGCGGCCATCTGGTGTATGCGCTGTGGGATGGTGACGGAGGAGCTGCCGCTCTGGCTCGAGGAGCTGCTGGAGGAGTAGCTGCCCGCGCTGCCTGGAGACACTTTGGGCGACACCGGGGAGGGCATCCCGACCGCTTTACTGCAGGACAGGAAGAGGAAGTGGTCAGAGAGGTGAGACAGTCTCATGAAGTCTTATCTGTCATTGAATTCCATATTTTAATACATTTATTTATGAAACAGGAAGCGACATCGTGTTGCAAGTGCTTGACGGATGTACACGACAGCTATTAGGGTTTAAGAAAAAAGCCACACCCCCGGGTGTTTGTACACAGCCCTGACAGTGAGATAGCCAAATTCTGCGGACAGTGAAGAGATTAGTGAGAGTTTTACTGACTCTCACTCATGGAGAATCCCTGACGCAAGGTTTTCCAACACTGAAGAACTTCAAGCCGGTAAAACACCTCCAAAAACCAGTCACACAACCACCACCTCATACACACCCCTCACTTTCCTCGAAATTTCTCTAAAATCTATTTATTGTAATTTTGAGTATAACAGTACCGTATTAGTATGTGTAAAGCTGAAGGTTGGACTATTGTAATGCCTTACTGTCTGGTTGTTCAACTAGGTGTATAAACAAGCTTCAGCTAGTCCAGAATGCAGCAGCGAGAGTCCTCACTAGAACCAGATGATACGAGCACATCATCCCAAGCATTGTTTTAAATAGATTAGCCTTAGGTAAAGGAGCAGATCTGGGGGACTCATGGACGTAGAGTATTATGGTGAACTGGTATGTTTAGATGTTGTCCTCCTCACTCTCATTGATCACTCAGGTTTGTTGACGGTGAGGTGTTTGGTCGCTTTACATCTCAGTTCCCCCTCATGTTTCCTTCTGGCTCCTCCCTTTTAGCTATGATGTATATTTAGTGCAGGGTGCAAGCAGGGACTCCTGCAGGACTAATTATTACATTTACATTATACATTGTGTGACTGTGACCATACCTAACTGTTATCTTTCCTTCCGCTTCTGCTTTCTCCTCTCCCTCTCTTTCTCTCTCTCTCACTACACATGTCATTCCTGTCTGATTAGTCCTGGTGTCCCTGTTCTGGTTGGAGATCTCGTCTCATGGACGCCCCGTGTGGTCTGTCTGGGATGCTTGTGGTGACTGGGGACGGTTCCACTTTACCATGAAGACGTTCTCTGAGGACTCGTGACTGCAGTCACTCGATAGTTCAGGACTGGAGTTTTCTCTAGTCTACCTGAGCCTCTAATAATGAACTGGACTCCATATGAACTTCTCCACATCTCCTGTTATACTAAACTTCCAGATAAAGCTGCTTTGTGACAATGACCTTTGTTAAGAGCACTATGCAAAAAAAGGGGATTGAATTGAAAGACAAAAACGCTCCAATATACTGATTTTTATTTCAGAGGAACTTTAACCATAAGGAGTTAAAGCTGTAACGATTAACACACGTCCCATTACTAACGTCGTCTCTAACACAGAACCACGACATAAACCTGTAAATCACTCCAGTACTGCGAGATCCACTGCATCATCAGGACCAGGAAGAAACAACACATGACCAGCAGAGAGAATAAAATCAGTGACAAGAAGGTCGGGGAGAGAGAGAGAGAGAGAGAGAGAGAAGGGGGAAAGAGAGAGTCATACAGAACTCTGTACAGACTAAAGAATGGAATGAAAGTGAATTAAATAAGGTCTTACTTTCCCATCCCAGGAGACGGTGCCTGAGTATTACTCAATGAATTCTGGGAGAAAAAAAAAAAAAACACAGACTCAATCAAAGGGTAAGAGTGTATACGAGACGTGTACATGACTGTGATACATGAGATACACTTGGGTTCAGAACAACCACTAATAAGTTTACCTTTAAATGCTCAGTGAGTGTCTTTGAGTACTTCAGTGCACTCTCCTTTCTCAGTTTAAAGAGCCTCAGGTAGAGCAGAGACTGACATCTCAAACTACACAGAAAACGAGAGACAGACAGGTCACAGGTTTGGACATAAACTTTAAGACAATATAAATAAAGAAACCTGGCGCAGTGAAGGTGTGTTGTTCATTTCAGGAGGAATTAACAGCCTGGTCCACACCTACACAGGTATGTTTTAAAAACAAGTCCCCCCCCAACGTGTTTTGGTCTTTCATCCAGATGAGACCGAGTTGTACTGTACGTCACTGAAAACACACCTTATGGGAAAAATATTAGATGAAAAAAAGAAATATTTCTTTTTTTTTTTTTTTTTACATTGAAAGGCTTCACTTTAGGGAGACACACACAGCTAAAACACGCCACCGTGAAACCTATAGCGTTATTTAGTTTTTAAATGATTTAGAAGAATAAATCACTTGCATAGCAAAAATCATGAGAGACGTTCAAGTCAAAGTGGGACAGGTTAAGGAACTCCTGGGATTAGGGTTGGGGGGGATAGGAGTGAGTGTTAATAACTCCCAGTCGAGTTCCTGTAAAGTATTAGTGGTGTTGGTGAATGAGTGTGTGTACAGTTCACACACACACACACACACACACACACACACAGATGTGTCTCTAGCCAGAAAGTTATCCATTGATTTTCAGTGATCGGGCGTTCCACTCCCTGAATGATCACACAACAACTGCAGTGAGCTCCGACACACTTCGGCCGGGATCGTTATTCACGTTTGCCCCTTTCAGATATTCTACTGCTGTAAATATCAATCGCTTCATTCATCAGAAGTTTAATCACAATTCCCGGTTTCACTTGAACGCTCCTTGTTGTACTGTTCTAATATCATCCCCCCCCCCTCCCAAATAAAAAACCTCAAGCTCAACAACAAGAAAATGTTTAGATGTTTAGATGCAGCCACTTTCTAAGTTTGCTTAATATGTGGACTCAGTAGAGCTTGTGTGTGTGTTTACTTTATGCCCTTGTAATTTAATATTTAAATGTTTATTTCATTGAAAGAATCCACTTTAATACTTCTGTTAACAGATGATAATCTGATGTGGATTATGATAAACACGAGTGATCCGGCTCTTCATCATTATTTAAGGTTTAAGACTCCGTAATATCTGTAAAGTCAAAACCTGCAAGATAAACACGTCACTTTACGTGTAAATCAGGTGTCACGTACCACAAGACTGCCAGCCTTTTGTCTGCTGAGGTAGCGTCTGGTGCCATATAGCTCTTTAACTTCATAGTGTACCTAGAAATAAAACCCAGAACAATCAGACGAGACGCAAACACAACACAACCTGAATAACTTCACTATGATGTTACGGTTGTTTGAATAAAATCCACTTAAACAGATCAGAGAAGTGACATGGTGAAATAATGACCCCTAGTGACTGAAGATGAAACTGCAATTCATGATAGGGACAAAAGGAGCGAGTCAGAATTCAGGAGGACGTACTTAATGAGTTCCACAGTTTCAGCATACATGGGGAAAGGGGACTTGGCTTCCTGTGCACTTTTCTCCAACGCGTTTCCACACTCGATGAAGGAGACGACCGCATCCAGGTAATACACCGCTTTCTCAAACCGGTCCATCTTTAATAAGGGGGAAAGCGCAGGAGGGATTAAAAAGATTCTCACGGCACAGCAGAATCGGCGACGTTACACCTTAAATATAAAACATGCTGAGAAAATCATTAACCCTGTCTTGATTAATATCAATACACATCTGACCTCAGCACAGTTCTCAATTCTGATTGGCTGATTAATTTCCTGTAACAGTCACTCCCACAACTGTTTTTTGTTTCTAAAAGTAACTACTCACACAAGGCACACACTCATTAACTCGTTTACAGAATGTGGGTGATTATTGACTTGAAGGTTTATGAGAAGATTAAAAATGTGAGGTTTAGTCATGGTTGTTTTTGCTCCTGTGTCAGCTCTTTGGTGAAGCTGTAACTTCACCACATCCTCAGGACAGAGGAGTGTACGCTTCTTAGTGGTTTCTTAGTAACACGAGGAGCTGCACGCTTCTCTTATTAACATCAAGAGAGAAAAGAAACAGAGAGAAGGAGTGACTGTTTATAGCTGCTATAATGTCTGTGAGAAAACGTAACGAGAAACAGATAAAACTATGACTTTAATAAACTGAAATAGCTGTGGTGTAGGAGGAATAAAACACTTTACACCACTCTGTACACTTTCTTATTTTCCTCATGCGTTTTATTCCTGAACTCGAAAGATGGCGAGACTATACAGGAAGTAAAACACGACCCAGCTTACCAGAGCGTCTGCGTTGTGTTTTAGCTTCTTGGCCTCTTGGAGGTAATGATCAGCTGAATGAACCCTGAAAAAAGACAAAGAACATGAAGTGATCAGCACCTGTCCATCGGCAGGGTTTGTCTTCTTTATCTCCAGCCAGAGTAGTGAGATCAGCCATCATTCATCTTATTAACCCTGTTTAATCTACATCAACTAACATGCGCATCCTGAGGGATGACCCGGCAGGTCCCCGATTTACAGATCAGCACGTTCTGACTTTAACTTATAACCCACGAGTGGACTTCATAAGTGCATTAGTGTATCAGGGGATTATATAGAGACAAAGTGTTAAAGTGTTTACTCTCAGGACTGTGTTCTGTTATTCTGTACTGTTATCAAAAGTACCGGTTTGACTTGAACACGCCTTGTACTTTTGTAAGAACCCTGATTTTGTTAAGGAGACTCTGCAGCAATGAAGACAGTGAGGTGTAACGTCCAGATGTAATCTGATTAAATTCAGTGGTCACATTAGACACAGCGCACAGTGGAGAGATCAGACTTACCGCTCCTCAAAGTGCAGCTTGGACCGCTTGGAACTGTCCGAGGGGAGAGGAGGCACAGCCAGCTGGTTCTCAGATTTACAGCTTTTATCCTGGAGGGAGGAGAGAGGGAGAGAGACTGAGCAAATCAAATTACCATCATCGTCATCCATTTTTTAAGAATGTTTTCAACATCATGGCACTGCAAAGTGGGAGAATTAATCAGGGAAAAAAATAATTTAAATGATGAATTTTTAGTGCTGAAATCTGATTGGCTGATTCATTTTACAATTAATCGGTCTACACCGCACCCTGCTTTCTGTGCAGTCTAATACTGAGGAGTTCTGATCTAAAAGTTTTCCAATGCATGGGCTGGGAGTAACACACACACACACACACACACACACACAAAGAGGATGTTTTTATTTAAATTAGTGCCTGGTCTCCGATATACTGAGCTACATGACAAACCTGTAGATTCATAACACTGCATTTGTAGAAAATAATGCCACGAGAAGCTGTTCCCTGTTGTTTGTGCGTGCGTATGCGAGCGCCACCATGATGTTGCGAGGTCAGGACTGTTTACATCAGAGACCTCAGGTTAGGCAAATTTCACTTGGAAAATCCTACTAGGCGTGTCTGATCCCCCTCCCAAGTACAAAGCACTCCATACACACACTATATTACACCATGACAAAAAAAAAATTCATAATGAATAATTTAAAAATTCATACCTTTTACCAATTAAAAAATAAATAAATAAATAAACTTATGTCACACAAACCAAGTTTAAAAGTGGCAGTAGGTTTATTCTGAGTCTCATAAGAGAGAAGTGGTGGCTCATATGGTTAAAGCTCCAGCTCGGTCAAGCTGCCACCGTTGATCCCCTGATCAAGGGCCTTAAACCGATCTACTCCGGGGAGCGCTGTGATAATTAATCGAATCTCCTTATTAAAAAAAAAAAAAAAAAAAAAATGTGTGCCATGGTCCAATATTCTGTACTGGAACTTTTGTACAAGATGTTTGTGTTCAGTGCACTATGACACACACACACACACACACACACAGCTGAGTACACTTTCTATAAATACCCCAGGAGGACAGAAGGGAGAACTCAGATGCTGCACGACATCCTGAAGGCAGTTACACAAGTCACTTCCTCCTCATAGCATGAACATTTATTTTTAGGCTGAGGGGGTGGAGCCTGTAAAACTACACCTTAATAAATAAATTAAAAACCTGTTTGTTTTCACACCCTGAGAACGTACTGTATGTCTGTACTGGTGTGTTTATTAAAGTGGCTGTACTCGAATTTCCCTTTTAATTTACAAACTTAAACAAAACTTCTGAGGAAACGCAAATAAAGTGTCACTGTGTGTTTCAGTTTATACATTTGCTAAATAATTCTGAATTATTTTATTATTTTGTTATAAAATTCGAACTGTATTTTAATTCCCCACACCACAGCGGTCTCTGGTTAGACATCTATAAATAAAACCTAATAAATACATTAACAAAAATTACAAGCCATGTGTTGTTTTTCTGCAGTTTTTCTGTTACATTATCGTGAGAATCAGACGTCTGCAGACTCGGACTTACAGAACAGAACAAAAGCAAAGTGTTTAAAAGACAAACTAAAAAAAAACTCATCTTTTTATCTTAATGAACTTTATCTAGGAGAAGGATCAAACTAAACAAACGCGCACGCACACACACTCACACACACCTTGGCGTCCCTGTTGCCGCGGCCCAGCTTTTCCTCGCCCTTGCGGTGTTTGGAGTTGGAGCTGCTCTTGGGCGTGTCCTTGCCGCTGACAGGCACAGAGCTGGACGACTGACTGACCGTGCGTTTGCGCCCCGGCTGTTCCGACTTGGGCGTGCGCTGGAGGCTCAGGGACGGAGACGGGACCGGCTCTTTCTCCTTATCCACCACGCGCTTCGACGACCTGCAACAGGTACCGGGATTGAGACGTTATCATCCAGCACACGGGAATGTGAGTCTACAGACCGAAAACAATCCCTCAACACCCTGATGCCTGTCCCCTGTGCTGCACAAACTCCTCTCAGTCAAACACACACACACACACACACCTATGTACTTTACATGTCCTGCTCTCTCTTTCCCATCAGCCGTGGAGCACTGTGTCTTAAATCTAAACCTATGACATCATATACAAAAGAACAGACTGCTGAAGGCTACATGAGCGCTAATCCACATGCCGTTAGTTTACAGCTTGTGTACAGTTCATACGTGTACTTATAATTAAGAACAATCAAGGTTTATTAAGATTTTAATCCTTTTTTTTATGGTGACAGAAGTGTGGTGAGTGTTAACACTTACTCTTTATTGGGTTTATGTGATGGCTTCTCCTCCGTCCTGGACTTCTTGTTGTCTGGTTTGAGGCTCTCATCGTTCTACAGACAGAAGAACTCAGGGTTAATCTCATCACCTCAGCTCAAATATCTCAGTCTTCTGATGATATTGTAGGTCTAACAGACTCTGCCATCTATTCATTGTTACATCCTTTATGTTTGTTAGATGTTTATTCACGAAACACACACACACAGCGAGGACAAGGCACCGAGGCCGTTCGAGACGCTTCCAGGTCGGGACACTAAACGCACTCACCTTGTGTTTCCTCTTGCCTTTATTGGGTTTACTTTCCCCCGGCTGTTTCTGGAACTCCTTGGCGTCGCTAGCCGACTCGCGCTCCACCTTCACCTCCACGTCTTTGTACCCGCGGCCCGGCACTCGGCTCAGCAGGGTGAGGTCTATGGAGACGAGCAGCTGCCTGAGTACGGGCGGTTTCTCGTCCGGTTCGCTCAGCGGTGAAAGGAGGTCTTTCTCTTCCATGGGGGAGAAAACATGGGCGGCGTATTTTGGGGTGTGTGAAGAAGATGGCGCACTCTCCTCTTCCTCCTCGTCCGAGTCAGAGGACGACGATGGCTCAGTTTCCACAAACTCCCGCGACTTCTGCTTGCCCTGAGGCTTGGATTTGCGTTTTTCTGGAGGCGGCCGCACTTCTTTCTTGGGCTCCTTCTTGGCGGCGGGTTTGCGTGGACCCTTGTTAGGCGCCCTCACGCGGGGCTGAGGCGTCTCGGCCCGAGGCTCGCTCTCCACCTTCAGGCTGCCCTTGGGCTCCTCTGCCACAGGCGTCTTCTCCGACTTTTTGGGCTGCTTTTTGCCCATGGTGCGCCTCTGGCTGGCGCCGGTCCCCCCCTCACTGCTCTGCGCCGGAGACTTCTGTCGCCCCGCACTCCTCTCCGAGCCCTTCTGCGTGGCGCGCTGGTCCCGTCCCGGTGCGGGGGCGGAGTCTTTGGGCCCCTGGCTGCCGCTGTACCCGCGAGGAGCAGTGCTCTCTCGGTCCTCCATCTTGGACAGCCAGTTGTCCAGCTGCCACTTGTTATCCGGGGGCTGCTCGCGCTGGAACACACACCAACAGATCAGATCAAACAGACCGTCACAGTTTTGAAACACTCAAACACTAGTTTCACTAGAAGAAGAGGTCAGTATTATAGTCCTAAACACTTACACACACCCCTGTATTCTATCTACAATTATACTTTTACATTTACTATTCATACATCTAATAATAATAATAATAATAATAATAGCAGCATATTGATTTCCTCATGTGCTGTTCAGGAGCCAAAAAATACTCTCTACTGCGGGTCTAAACCATCTCGTCTGGGTGGATCACGCAGCTGGTGTGTGTGTGTGTGTGTGTGTGTGTGTGTGTGTGTGTGTAAAGGTGTGTGGGTACCTCAGGTGAGGCGGCGCGGGGCGGCTCGTTGGCCTCACTGTCTGTCGAGCTGCTCTCACTTTCACTTTCAGAACCGGAGCTGCTCTCAGAACCACTGTGGCTACTGGAGTCCTCTCTCTCAGCCACTTCACTGATATTATTACTGATATTAATAAACACAAACACAAAGGTGTTAGCATATTGTACATACATATACATCGTATACACACACACACACACACACACACACAAACCGTTCTCTTTTTCCCTTTGAGTTCGTCTGTCAAGTTCTGATTGTTGGAGTTGAGGGTTTTGATTCATTTAAAAAATGTATTTAAAAGCTTTTGTAAGAAGTGTTTTTATGTTTGCTTTTGTAATAAATATAATTTACATAAATCTAAGTTTAGAAGTTTCATGTTTCTGTGCTCTGGGTCTGAGCATCACTGAAATCACACAGCATGCAGTGACTCAGAGCTGAATCACACTCTCACTGCAACCACACCGTCCAGAGTTTTGATTAGATCCGTCCCTATAACTTGTCGTTATTTCATTACGTAGTGACAACGACCCAAACCGCGAGCAGACCATAAGGGTTAAATTCTGGTTCAACACGTCACAGACAGCGCGACCTCTGGACCGCCCTGGGACTATAAACACCAGCATTCTCAGCCACTTTCAGCAAAACCTCGACTTTGGGGTGTTTTCGGGTTCGTCTTGATTCGTACCTTGTTGAGGTGTTTCTTTTAGCAGACTCCTGCTCTGCATCGCTGTCTTCACTGCTACTGAGCTTGAGATCGTCATGAAGCATGCTGGAACACAATCACAGTCACGGGAGACGTTTTACATTCAAACCGTTTCTTTTTAAAATGCAGTAAAACTGTTTAAACTGAAGCCGGGACTCACTTGGACTCATCGCATGCCTTGGCCTGCTGCGTGGCGGACGAGCCTTTTCCTGAGATGCTTTTTTCTGTGAGGAACGAGGAGACGTTACTGACACTGATGGTGCAACGATAATAAATGTTTAATTAGATAAGTATTTTAGATGTGACACTACAGGAATGAACATAAACACTCTGTACAAAAGGCTTAATTTAAATAATTACACAGTGACAGCACCACATCAGCATATCTGTATCTAAAACACTTACTGATTCCTCCAAAGCCTGGGTGCTGGGCATCCTGCAACACAAACACAAAGCTGTCGAGACTCAGGAAATGCAGCGATAACAGACGTGTTCGATAAACACATTATTAAATTATAAACAACTCCTGCCAGCTCTTCCACGTCATCAGAGACATGAGTTAACATCCATTACACGCTGTCTGTCTGATCACACAAGTCGACTGCACAGTGACTCACTTCCTCAGAACTGTAACGCCAAGCTTTTAAAATAACCTGCTACACTGGGGATTGGCACAGACGGAGAACAGACGAGGAACAGATGAGCTATAAAGAAAGTGTAGAGGTATAGAGGTGATGTAGGGAGGGTAAAGAGGTAAAATAGAGGTGGGCAGTATAAAGGTGATATGGGAGTGATATGGGAGTGATATGGGAGATGTGGTGATTGTGAGTAAGTAAAACCCCAGTTAAAGTCCAGGTATAGTTTAGGAGTTTAAGCGTTAATGTCTGACCTTGGTCGGGAAAGGAAACTTTGAAGGCTCAGTCTTGCAGGGAGTGTGGATGGCTGTGAGCGGAGGAGGCCACGACTGGGTCATTTCCTGTTTTGGGGGGGTGACAGAGAATGATTTATACAAAATGATCTAATGTAAAGAGAAATAATACACATTATGTGGTATATAGATCACTTATACTACACCTTTAAAATCTCATCCACGCAGCTCACATCTCCTGTCAGAGCTCCCTGCCAGAGTAAATAAAGCTGATTGGCATCACAGAGCTCACAGAACAAAACAAACATCAAAGACATCCATAGCAATAAAGACTCAGGAATGGCATCAGGATTAAACTGCACTTTCCAAAAAATTATTTTCTCTATTTAGATTTTTAAGTCTCATGTTCTAACCTCGACAGATTTCACCAGTGGTGATGAAACCGTGCGCTGTTCATGACACTATATGTTCTGTACCGTCTGAGCTGGGCGATTTGATGATATAATTTAATCACAATATAGACAAGGTGTTACAGCACAGGATCTAGACAGCTCGGCCCTAAAGGCTGATCCATAGGCAGGATGAATTATACTTAATTTGATGTCCTTACTTTAAAACTAAGACCAGAACAGAACTCGTCCCCTGAACTCAGGACAGGATTCCTCACACAGAGAGAGAGAAGCTGCCGCTAAACTTTGTAGCACTTACTATGAATAATTTTTAATAATTGTCACATACTGTGTGGATAATCGTCACATGACGTGTTCGTCACAATCACGTGATCGTGATACAGTCGTTACGTTTGTCACGTGCTGCGATTTATATGAACGTCCCTACAGGGGATAAATGTTGTGATCTCACCTCGACCGGGGCCGGGATCTTCAGCTTGGCGAGCGACGCTTTGCCATTGGCCTTCATCTCTGCGACGCCGCTGCCGTGTGACTGGCCTCCATACGACTCAGTGGAGGAAGACGAGGAGGACGAGGAGGTCTTGGGCTCGGCCGTCTCCTGGCCGTCCATGGGCCTGACGTAGGCAGTGGGCTTCTGCAGCATGGAGCCCGGTTTAGACATGAGAGACGGAGGAAAAGCCTGGCCTGAGTGCTGTCCACTGGGGAAGGCGGTTGATGACGAAGAGGAGGATGAGGAGTGCACTCTGGACGGCGAGTCCCAGTTGGCCTCGCGGTCTCTGGGCGATTTGGAGTGGTAGCGCTCCTTGCCGTGCTGCTCGGCCGCTTGTGAGCGCGAGTGTCCGCTCGAGTTCGTGGAGCCCTTGTGCTCATGCTTGCTCGATTTCTTGCTACTGAATTCGCGGTCGTGCCGCTGGCTGTTAGCGCCGCTGCGCTGGCTAGTGCCGTGGCTGCTCTGATTGGACGAACCGGAGCGGTTCTGGGACTTGGATAAAGATGAGGAAGAGGTCCCGGAGGTCGAACCGACAGGAGTCCATTTGTTGCTCTGATTCTGGCTGGCCCCGCCCCGCTGCTCGGCGTACACGGACTTTTCCTCTGAGGAGGAAGCGCTCGACCCTTTGGCCAGGAGTTTTGACATTGGTTGCTCACCGATTGTTTCCTTCATTTCGTCGTAGTTTCCTAGCATGCTCTGGATGCGACTTGAGAGTTTATCTTCCTTGCTAGACTGAGGAAAGAGAAGAGAAAGAAACTTAAGATGTTTTTGGGGAATATGGTTTACATAATGTGAAAAGGAAAAAAAAAACAGTTGCGGCCTACAGATGCTTAAAGATTAGAAATTCTGTTTATCAGCAATCAGTACGCTGCTAACACACACTGTGACACCGCATGGCTATAGATCCAGTGCAGCTGATTGGACCAACAGCAAGTTATATTATACAGTTTATTAAAGAGTGAGAGAATTAAGCATGCTGTTACAGGGAAAGCAGCCCTGGTTCCTGTAGTACCGTACTGACAGAATGTACAGAACAGCACGCAGTACGGTTTAGTCTGAGACTAATAGTGTTGGTCACTAAAACTGAGGAGGAAGGCCGGACCTGTACACAGAGTTAAAGAACTACTGCCGTCTTCATGGCGCGCGCATGTGTGCGTGTATAAGCGCATCACCTGAGCTGAGAGGTCCAGACCTAAAACTTACACACACACACACAAAAAAAAAAACTCGCTGATGCTTTAACACACCGCTGGTTCTTCTCACTGAGCCGACTTTACCCCTGGGGTTCAGGCCTTTGCGCGTGTGTGTGTGTGTGTGTGTGTGTGTGTGTGGTGTGAGAGCTGTTTTTTTTTCTTTTTCCTGTCAAGTCTAACAATGTTGAAGTTTTTCGAAAAGTCTCCTTTTAACAGAAAACAAAATGTCGGTGGTCTTTTATCAACTTCAGACGTGCAGCTTTATTTTTGGAGAGCCGTGGTTTCCTCTGTGACCTTTCTGTTAAAACCACTCCTGGCTGTTTTTCTAGAGATTCTGTAGATCTTGTGCCTCTGGGTTCGTTTTTGACCTGATCACTGCTGCAGCATGCTGGCCTGATTTTAACGCTCCACCCTGTCGCTCTAGTTTATGTCAATAATTTGACTTATTCTGTGCATATACCTGCTTCAGTTTCAGGCTTTTTGTCTCCACGTGTTGTCCTTCAAAATTAAAGAAGAACAATTTGTTCTTTTTTTAATTAATGATTTATTTTACTGCCTCAGTTTAAACCAGAGAGTAAACATTTTGGGTTAAACCTTAGGGATTTCTTCTCTTGCTTTTAAAGGTATTATTCGTAATGGGTTGGAACATAAATTATACCTATATGCCGATGACTTGTTGTTATATGTGACTGATCCTGCAGCCTCTATTCCTGTTATTTTAACCATTTTGGATAATTTTTTACTTTCTCTGGGTATAAACTAAATTTGCGTAAGAGTGAACACTACCCGGTTAACAATAGTGCTTTACAACTTCAGCATCTAAACCTGCCTTTCAAATTAAATTGTTCAGGCTTTAAATATCTTGGTATTACAGTGACTCGTTCTCTATCTGACCTTTCTCATGCCAACTTTTCCTCTCTTATTGCTGATGTTAAATCTGATATTCAGAGATGGAGCAATCTGCCTCTTTCTTTAACCCTTAGGGATTGAACCTAGCCATGATCTAACACATCTCACCAAGCGCCCGTGTAAACATGAACCCGTTATATTCAGCTTTTTGAACATCTCTGTGCACAGTATGGAAGTGGGTTAGATCAGGGTTTTATCCAGGAAAGTTTATTCCTCCAGAGCGAAGAAAGGGCAGCTGAACAGCGAGCACCGAGTCGAGACGCTCATTACGTTCAGCAGGTTTCGCTTATCAGTCTGTGATTCTGACTCATCTAAAGATCAGACGGTGTCTTATGATTAAAACAGAGCTCCAGTTCAGGAGAGGGTCACAGCTCTTCTTCTGGCACCTAAACACTGATAAATACCTGATAAGCCAGTAAGTAATGAAGGGGGATTCTATTCCTCAGTGTGAGGAGTGTGTGGAAAGCACCAGCGTTACTGTCATTGATGAGAGAACGCGTTACACGTCATCTCCTGCATTACGCCCTTATTCGGTTCCACTGGTCAGGTGATGAAGATCAAACACTTCAAGGCTAATCTCACTCTTTCTGTGGAGGTTCACTCATTCGCAGAAGATCTGATTATAAATCTGTGGATGGGGAAAAACTCTAACACGACTACCAAAAAAAAAATTTAACAAACTGTGTTTGAGTGAAGCAGGTGTTTAATTAACGTTTTTATGGCTTTGTGGAGTTTAGACCTGCTGATGCTTACACTCACTAGTGAGAACAGGAACTAATCAGACAAAACCAGACCCACACGGTCTGATCAAAAGAATCACAGATCAGTCAGGCGCGCACTGCGTCTGGGACTTTAATGTGATTAGTGCGGCGCTGATTGACACTATAAGCTGTTACACTGTGTAGCGTGTCGTTGGCTAATGAACAGTCTAACAGTCAGTAATCACTGCAGTGTGTGTAGAATAAAACACTGCAGACTGTGCCATTATACCAGAATAACACACTTCATGGTGGGGGGGGGGGTGTTATCGCTTTACTGTACATATTAGCGAGGTCACCAAGACGCAGACAGACAGACAGACAGAGAGAGAGAGAGAGAGAGAGAGAGAGAGAGAGAGAGAGAAAAAGAGTAATATTCAGACCACGTTGTCTCAGAGCTGTTTTCCACTGTATTGGACTGTGAAGTCCGTTTTGTCATGTTTTCACCATCAGGACAACAACAACAATCAGGACAGCCTTACAGGACAGACATTTTCTATCATTGTGCTTCTGGGATCATTTCCCCCGCACACGCGCACGCACACACACACACACACACACAATATACCAGACTTTAGACACTTTATACATTCACTTACACACTGTAAATATTGTATATAATTATAAATATCAGTATCTGGTGCACTGCAGTGTATTTTTTGTACAACACACGTGAGCTACTTTTGCGATTTGTTTGCATCTATAAATGTTCATAAAACTGCGGTCTGTTCGTAACTGTGAAAATTTGTAACACAAATGTTTGTAAGTCAGGGACTACAGGTCTGTATTCCTAATGATTCGTTAAAATGGATTGCGTATGGAGTCGATACAAGAACTGCAACACGTTTTATGCTGATACTGCATATTTTTCTCCTCTCCTGCGCCAAACAACAGATTAACGGTGAATAAACTCAACGTGTTTTCCATGTGGACATCAGATCTATAAAAGAACTCGCATTGTTCCTCCACCTCTTCTTCTCTTCTCACACCTGAGACACTAAAAGATCTTCGGTCTGGAAAAAAAAAGTGTTGAGTTTGAAGTGATGATTTCAGAGTTAAGCATGCTTGAGTCTTAACAGGAAAATGAAAAGGAGGTCTTCATCTGTTGGAGAAGTGCTGAAAGGTGATCTGAGTGCAGAGCTCCAGCGCTCGGGGCTTCTCAGCTGATATGTAGGTCAGAAACACCAGCGTTCTCGGGCTGAGATCAAACACTCCTAATAATACGGACATCATGGACTGGAGTGGTCTCGCTATGAGAGTAAAAACGTAAAGAGGTGAAGAGAAGAAGAAGGGAAACACACTCACCACTTTATAAGGTTCGGGAAAGAGGGGCGAGCTGGCCGGGAAGGCCTCTCCTCCCTGCTGGACTTCTTGATTTCTCCTTTCTCTTTCTTTCATACGGAGCACATTCCGGTCTTCACGGCTCATGTTGCTAACAACAGAGAGAGAGAGAAAGAGAGAGAGGAAGAGAGAGAGAGCGTCACTCAGCGTGAAGAAGAGGGGGAAAAGCAGCTTTACCAAAAAAAAAAAAAAAAAACCTCAGCTCAGGTTTAAACAGGCGTGTAAGAGCAGGGAGAGACACACGAACTTGCTGCTGTAGAAACATCTCACTACGCTTAATAATATTTCTCTTGTACACCGTCTCCTGTAATCAGTATCTTCTCTACATTGATCAGAACTCGCTTTTTCACTGATATTTTTTGTTTTATACAACGGAGGACCCGAATCTCTGTCTGTCTGTCTGTCCAGAATTTAATGAAACTTTAACAGTAGTTAGGCATTTGCCTGAAGTTAAACTTGTGCTCTAAATAAAATCTTAATGTTGAGTTTAAAGAAAGTTATGAGCAGTTTTTCTGCTAGGCTACGTCACAGCATTCAGCACTTTATACAAATATAGTGCATTTTCTCTCAAGCAGGGCGTGGCTATATGAGTCACTCACCAGAGCCAATCAATGTTGTGGTTTAACAAATACACGCAGTATGCGGAAGACACAAAAACAACCGTAACGCCCGTACAAGCCGCCATAGTCCTGTGCATTTTAACACGCTGGAATCGAT
Source organism: Clarias gariepinus (assembly GCF_024256425.1). Classification (NCBI taxonomy): domain Eukaryota; kingdom Metazoa; phylum Chordata; class Actinopteri; order Siluriformes; family Clariidae; genus Clarias; species Clarias gariepinus. Next base: position 200,176 of record NW_026521000.1, on the reverse strand, counting down.
TTAAGACAAAACTTCATCTTTATCCTTTTATCTACTTTTTCCATTTCTCATCTGTGATTCACTCTCCGATTACCGAACAGGGAGTGTATTTGTCTGAGCACCAAAGAAGGACAACTTAGTGTAAACAAGGCGTTAGATACTCAACCTTACAGAATGGGATTTCTTTGTATTAATAAGTTAGACAGAGAGTTCTGCTGTACAGAGAGACACACAGACATGGACGTGGGCTTCAACCTCAAATAATAATAACATCACCAATTACATTAAAGATCAGCAGATTATTTTTAGCTTTAACCTTTTAACTGTTTCTACCCTTTAACCGTCACTGACACGTACTAATGCTGGTCGTGATTAATTTTACCCCGATTCTGATTAATGGAAAATTATTTGGTGTTTGTACTGCAACTCTGCCTCACTATTCGAGCTGGTTTCTCTGATCCGGGTGCTCTCCTCCATGTTACTCTGATGCCGCAGACTGGGCGGGGCAGAGTCATGTGACCTCATACGCAGTACATGCTAACCCAAACACACACACCTACCCACTACGCGACAATTTTTACACACAAGAACGTAAACACACACGCCCCTCAGAGGTGAGGTGTGAGGAGAGGAGGAGTGAATCAGCACAACTGAGAACACACACACACTCAACATGAAATTGTTTCCACACAGAAGCCGAATGGCAGGTGTGCAGGTAAGGGGGCGGGGCTATCAGTGTTCAGCCCAAACCCAGCTGTCACTCAGTGGGTTAAATCATCTCTCTCGCTGTTTTTGAGCAGTTTAGGGTCAGAGCTCAGGCCTAGTGTACTCACATCAACAGGTCTTATCTAATATAATATAATCTAAATCAGGGTAAAGGTCACAGGTCACAGGTCATTGTGTGAGAGGAGATTAAGATTATCGCTGCAACATCATCCCTTTAAGACTTACAGCTCTGCTTCACCTGCTTACTGTAGACACACGTCTGATTTATGACCCACATCAGACACACAAACGACTCAGAGAATCAGACCTGACAGGCTCTCAGTCACGTCTGAGTCCCAGCAGGACGTCTAACGTTTCAGCTCAGGATCGAAATCAGCTGCTGAACCGAGAGCGAGCGACTGAGCGAGCCGTGTCCAGATGATGATGATTACTGTTACTTATTCCTGTTACTAATCACCAACTGTGACTACACACCCCGAGTACACAAAACTGCAATAACCGTGTGTGTGTGTGTGTGTGTAAACATTACAGCACTATAACGAGATGCTTCTCACTGGACTCTGCCCTGATTGCCCCTGCGCTCATTATCGAGTGTATCCATGTTTATTAGAAACACAGACCTGAATGAAGCAGCTAGCTCAATGTGTGTGTGTGAGAAAAACACCACTAGCTGTTTACTGCTTATCTTAAGTATTACTACACACACACACACACACGTACGTCAGACTGAGCCCTTTAAAAAAATATAAAAATGTTTTATATATATCGTGTATATATCATTTGAATTTTAAGGAAAATTTGAAAGAGGGGGAACAGACGCGCGCACACACACACGGACACACACACAGACACACAATGTGTTTGAGGCTCTCTGTTTATTATCAGCAGAGAGAGCGTATTTAGGCTTTTGTCCAGGTGCCCTGAGTCACGCACATCCTGTACATCAAAAGAGCAAAAGACATAAAAGTGAAAGTCACAGAGGGACCCGGAGACAGGCGGACAGACGGACGATAGCATTTTCTAGTCAGACAAATGAGCTCTGGTGGACACAAGCTGTTGAGTGTGTCCAGGTCTGTGTCCATGGGCTACAGGAAGTGTTACCATATAAGGAATCAAGAAGTGCACTGAGGGGGTGTGTTATGGACACAGAGGTTTGGGAGAGTTCACATAATATCAGAGCAAGGTCATAAGTATTAGGACAAAATTTGCCATGTGTTATATTATATTTCTCCCTTAATCAGGTGATGTCACTGCTGAGCTCGAGCTCTGAAACACCGGCGCGGTGTGGTGCAGCGGTGTTGATCTTCTGGAGCCGTGACTCGGGTCATCTCCAGACCTAAAGTGTAAAGAGAACACTGTAGGACAACAGTGAAGAACCGTCTTGTGTACATTATCTTCAGGAAGCGAAGCATGGACTGAGCGAGTGACACCAGAGTACCGCAGACGTCTGTCTGTCTGTCTGTCTGTCTGTCTGTCTGTCTAGCCGGATGCAGCCGGTTCTGAAGAATAAACGACTTCATACTAAATACTGATTGCTGTAGAACACCGTCACTGCATAAAATAACAAGTCACTCTTATACCAAACATAAAAAAAAGGGTCATTAAAATTTGCACTTTTGTCTCAATACTTTTGGCACCCTTTGTACACAGGGTCAGGACAGGTGATGTCCACAAGCTCCTGCGATTTTCATTCTTTAGGGATCGGCCCGGTCTGTGTTTTTTTTACTCCTGTTTGCTATTTAGACGAGGTGCTCAGATGGACACTTGGTCTGGTCGCTAAACCCTCGTCTTCCCTTTATTCCGTAGCTTCTTCAACACCTCAGAGGCCGTGCTATAAAAAAATAAAAAAAACACTGACACAAACAACCAGATTCACTGGAAATACCTCCTCCTGCAAAACGGTTTATTGCTGTCGGGAACTGAGAGCTTTATCACGCAAAAAAATAAACATGTTACAGGCGTAGTGGTGATAAATTAATCAGATCCGAATAGGACTGAGGACAAACTCCCCCGAGTGTGAATAAGTAGAAAGATAAGTTACTCAAACACTAATGACTATTGGTAGTAGTAGTAGTATTAGTGTTATTAGTAGGAGGAGGAGAAAGAGTAGCAGTAGCAGTAGGCAGGAGAGTATTAGTAGTAATACTGCTACTAACTGACACCACATAATTTACAGGACAATGCGCTTCTTTTTCCAGTGCTCGACCTGTGTACTGGAACCCGACACCCAATCCAGTACGTGACTGAAACACATCACTCATCACTCCAGATTATTCTAGAGAACACCAAACACCTCCAGCCTCCAAACCCTGAGAGAAGCTCAGGAGGATGTGGTGGACCAAGACGTCCCTGAACACACTGACGGAACTCACTGAGCCCAAACATGTCTGAAAGTAAAAAGTCCACTGAGCTCCTGCTTACCCTGACTGAGAGGCCATGGTCTAACCACAGAAACATTGGAAACGGAAGGAGAAGAAACAGCAGGAACAAGCTGGAGTTACGGCCCTGCTGGAGTCCAATCAGTTATCGAGCAGAAGCTTACACACTTTACACATCAGCGTGAGATATTTCCTAGCAGTTCAGATAAATCAGACTCGAGGAGGGGATGAGCCGTCAGCGGGAGAGACCATTCTTACACCTCATGGGTGTGTATGTGTGTGTTTGTGTGTGTGTAAGAGAGGGGGTGGGGATGGGACATATCAACAGTGCTGAAGAGGGGGAGAGAGAGAGAGAGAGAGAGAGAGAGCAGCTTTGGCTATACAAATGTAAATGTTTGTTATGCCAATGAAGCACCTCCTTAAATCTTTGAATCTGAAAGTAAGAGAGAGAGAGAGAGAGACATGCTTGTGCAAGAGAGATCAATCATCGTGACTCAGTTCATAAAGCTGCTTATTCTCTCACACACTCGCACACGCACACACTCCCCTTGACAGGCTTAAACTGTTCCTCTCCCACACACCAGTCTGTTCCTAAACCTCTGTAAGCAGGTTGGACTTCAGTTCGGGTTCCTCCTCTGGAGAAAATGGTTCAGTCCGCCTCGCTCTAAATAAGGTCATGTTATTTTATGCCAGACCATAAGCTCCGCCTTCTGACAAAGATTCAGAGAGAAGCTCGGCCAATGAGACGGCAATTTGCTCCCGCGCGTCCCGCCCCAGAGTGTATTTCTTAAAGGGGCAGTGTGTGGAAAATCCCTCAACTCTCACCTAAACTCTAACCGGAGCTTGCGTCAGGCTGAGCGAGGTGATGAGGCAATGAGGTGTAACGCTTAAAACACAGCACTGACTCACAGGAGAGGTCTCTGAGTGAGTGTGTGAGTGAGTGTGCGAGTGTGTGTGTGTGTGTGTGAGACAGAGAGAAAAGGTTAGAAATGTTAGACCAGATGTTACACCAGATTTAAATTTTTTTTAATGAATTTATGTTTTGTTATGTTTGGATCTTAGTAACGATCAGCAGCTGTGATAAGCAGAATCCTCACACACACCAAGCACACACTAGCTGCCATGTGCAGGGTGCATGTGCATAATAGGGTGTGTTTTTTTTTTTTTTTCCAAATCATACATTATGAAAACAGTGACTTTTTTTTCCCCTCCCACTTTTTTCTTCCCTAATTTACTCACTCTCTCGCTCAATCTCACTATTGGAGAACAGCAGTTATCCTAATTTGCAGGTCTTTAGACTGTGGGAGGAAACCGGAGTACCTGGACGAAACCCACCAAGCACAGGGAGAACATGCAAACTCTATGCACACAGAGACGGTAATCGAACCCGGACCCTGGAGGTGGCGAGGTGACCGTGCTAAACACTAAGCCGCCGTGCTGCCCTCCCCTAATTTAGTCCTAGCCATTCCTACCCATTATTAGGTGGCTCTCTCCGTTAAGGTTACAACCACCGTCCAGGGAGGGCAAATATTATCATGCGTTTCCTCTGAAGCATGCGATGCCTGACAGGAATATCTTTTCAAAGTGCTTAAATACCATCAGGAGCAGCGTAACACACTCAGAGGATAGCGTAATCCGCTCACAGACACCCTCATTGGCTACAGACACGACTGATGTGAAAGAGCTTGCGTGCCATTCTTCCCACCTCCCCCCGAGGAAGCTCGTCCAATCAGCTCTCTCTATAGGCTTCCGGTGGGAGGATGCAACAACACCCGAGTGACAGGGCGAGATCACTACCGCTGCCCCACTCGGGGGGTGGGTGGATGATTAGGGGGTTGTGGGGTTGGTCTTAAGGCACAGCAACGGATTTCTAAAATTTTAACATTTCTCATTTTCAGTGACCGAAATCTGCGTTTTTTGACACGAGTGTGCGTGTGTGTGTTGTGTTTTCTGTTTTCACAAAACTCTTGAGTGCGCATGTTCCCGTGTTCTCCCTTTGATAAGTAAATGAGGGCGTTCCAGGTTCGGTTTCGGGTGAGTGCTACTGATTTAGTGGTAGAAGGTGGGCGGAGCTCCGTTGGAGAAGGTTTTGTTTTGCAAACGACCCGGCCTGCGGTTCCTCTCGCTTCTTACATCAGACACATGCAAATCCAATCCGGGCGAGTCGCCTCAGCCCGATCACCCCACTTTCTCCCATAGGAACAGACGTCTGGATCACGGGTCCTCGCCAAAGACTCAACAGCGCCACCACATGGCTTTAAAGGTTTTAAATGCATTATATATATATATATATATATATATTTTTTTTTTTTTTGTTCTGGACGATTATAATTAAACATTTTATTTATTACAAGATTTCTACATATCAGAAAAAGCAAAGTTCGAGTTATGGATCAGAAAACAAAACAGTGCATTCTACACCGCTGCACATCTCCATCAGAGCAGCAGGACACGCCCATGTGTGAGAGAAAACACTCACTGCTCAGAAAAATGCTGAGAGCTGCGAGATAAATAACGCAAGATTAGCGTCCGGGTTGAAACGCTTACATGAGCACGTCCGTCTGAGTAATTTCTTCATCGCCGCAAAGAGCTGTAGAGGAAACGGTTAAACAGGAAGTAGAGCATGTTAAACAGGAAGTAGAGCCAGGATGACTTTAAACAGTGTTTGTAGTGATGGTCCTGCTCTCGGGAGCGGACGCCTCGCAGTCCTACATCCGTCAGGGCCTTACGCAACACATCTCTCTCTCTCTCTCACACACACACACACACACACACAAAGAGCAAAAGTGTCGTCTCCTGGAAGTGTGTGTGTGTGTGTGTGTGTGGCCCTGTAAAACTCGCCAAGCATGAATAATTATTCAGGTTAATTAACTCTACTCTGTTACTCCACTCTTGCTTCTTCTTCTTCATTTATTCCGGCGCTAACTCAATGTTCCCGGGACAGACTCCGGCTCCACTGCGACCGGGACAACGCTGAGGGGATATTAAAGTCAAACTAACAGTTATTTAACTTCTGCAAGAGTTTATGTGATGGAGTACCTCTAGATTGTGAGATTAGATGGTGAGTTGATCTCAGATGTCTGCGTGAGCGTGAACTGTGCTTCAAAAACAAAACGAAAGTCACTGATACAAGAGAATTCTTAGAATTTACACAATTTCTCCATTCCCCCCTAAAAATATGAACATTTTAATATATTTAATACCCTGGCACGCCAGAAATAGACTCAGTCTGGACTCCAAAGTCACCATCACTCCAAAGTCCAGTCTTTATGATCCCTAACAAACTTAAGCCTTTTTTCTGATGAGTTTCACTAACAAGTAGTTTTCTTATGGACACACAGCTGTTTAGTCCCGATCCTGTGAATTCTCATTACGTTGTGTGTGTGTGTGTGTGGAAAATACTCTTACTTTCACTATTATGGTGTTAATTTAAATTTTTGTCTTTAGTGCCGTGATAAACGCCCCTGTGAGTTTTGCAGTATGGACAATACAGTGTTTTGAAACTTTTCTTAAATTAGATCCTTATTTAAAAAAAATATGGACTGTTGTAAGAGTAACTCCTATGGGTCACAATCATTTGCTAACCTATTAGCTTAATGTTTTTGCCAACGGTTTAGCTAGAAATTAAATTAAATACATCACATCTAACAAAATATGATCACCACAAAAAGACTGTAAAACTACTCTAAGATTATTATAGGGTGCCTTGAGTCTTTTCAGGTTTGTGGTATTTTTCTCAACGATTGTGTTCCCTCCCTGTTTCCCCTCCAATATTACGGCACATTGACCTTTTCTCTTTGGTTTAATATAAAGAAAATGGGCCGAAATATCGTCTCTTCTCTTGGGCCCGAGTAAGACTGCTGCGATGACGAAAAGTTAAAGATGACTAAGATTGTAAAATCCCGTCAAACACCGCCGCTCATGCCGTAAAGAATGAGCACAGTATCACAGCGGATTGGGACAGAAATTAGATGTTGACGAAAATAAAGACAGGTGTTTAATTAGTTTTTATTTTTTTAAACCCATTCTAGTCTCGTCTTTTATCGTCCACAATATTGCATGCTGATTTTGTTGCCTCGTCATCGTCTCATCTTAAGTCACAGGATAAAATGTCGATACATTTATTTCCTTCATCATTTTTGTTGATAAAATTAACACTAATATAAAACACAGCTCCGACTTGTATTTTACTTTTTTACTATGTGACTTCACCTTACTAAATTTAATTACCGTATTTAAATGATCTCCCATCACACTCATTCAGGATGTTTTTCTGATCACATTTCTGCTGTAAAGTTCAGGGTTCAGCTCTGACCTTCCAGGATTTACTAATCTCTCAAACAGGTCTTAACCCAGTTCCGGTCATTTTAGGTTCAATCTCACCTAGTTGGTTGTCTTTGCTTAATGCAATATACTTATTTGACTCTTCTCAAACAGTCACCCTTTTTTTGCCAGAAGGTGTATTTGCATAAACTGAAATCTTAGCAGTGTTAAACAGAGCTGTGAGCGTGTGTGTGTGCATGCGTTTATACTCAGACATGGAGGTGTTTAAAACCATGTTCAGATTGGATTTGTTTCTCAGAAGGATGTCTGTATTATAATTTCCCTCTGAGGAAAAGCAAGTCTGTACCCAGTTGTGTTTTGTAAAAAGCAGGACGATGACATCACCTGTCTGTTATTAGCTATTTAAGGAGCTCCCAGAAAGAAAAAAAAGTGGTGATTTTGGTGTGTGTGTGTGAATATAAAGCAATGCTTTGTTCCCGTAGTAGTTGTCATTTAATCAGCGTACAGGACCTTGCTTTTCTCAAGGTGTGTATTTTCCGGCTGCTATAAACACTTTTCCAGAAAGTGTGTAGTGGAGATTTGATCACACAGCCCAAGTATACGTCTGCGCGCCACGTCTAAAGCATCACTTTAACTTTACTGAGTCAGGAAGTGTTTCATATCCAATATGACGTTCGGACAAAATGAGAAAAGTGATGGCAAATAAAAAAAAAATAATGGAAGAAAATCATGGACATGGCTGATCTGGATTCTGTAAAGTATAAAACAAAAACATCCCTGTTTACATTAAATCCCGTCTGAATAGGGCTATAGTGTCTTAGGGGGTGGATAACATTACAGCTGGCAATCATTTGAACATTCTCAGAACAAATCTTCTGGTTTCGTGTGTAAACGCGGTTCTGTCTCAGTGGTGTTCCTGTATCCTGAACCTTTCTGGTCTAAGAAAAGGTAATGAACCCCGGCCCCTCGTTCTGCCTAGCACCTACATCGCCGAACAGGCCTCGATCCGATACTGAGCAGGCGAAGATTAGACATGGACCACTCCACACTTATCCGATCTTCAAGGTAGACACAGGTTCCTGCTCTTGTCTAACACAACCGGACCCTGATGGGTTTTTCTGTGGCTCCTGATCATCAGCCTGGACGCTCTACCTGCTGAGATGCTTTTCTGCTCAGAGCAGTTGTACAGAGTGATTACCACCAGCAAGGTGTGTCCTACCCGTCCACCACAATTAATAAACTGTAATAATAATAATAATAATAATAAACGGGCCAGGTGTAGCTCAGTGGTTAAGGCATTGGATAACGGTTGGGAAGATCCCAGGTTCAAACCCCACAACCACCAAGTTGCCACTGTTGGGCCCTTGAGCGCGGCCCTTAACCCTCAACTACTCAGATGTGTAATGAGATAAAAATCTGGATAAGAGCATCTGCCAAATGCCTAAATGTAAATGTAATAAACTAATAAACTGGTCTGTGTGTGAATACAGAGAGAAATGAGAGAGAGAGAGAGAGAAAGGAGAAGAGATTCTTTTCTTATTTCTGATCAACATAAGGTTTAAATTCTGCTCAAAATTCACAATAAAGTAAACCTAAAGACTAAAATGACCTTTGATAGAGATATAAACCGTGTGTGTGTGTGTGTGTGTGTGAGTAAGAGAGAGAGAGATCATGAAGACTCCTGAACTAGGACCTCTGTTAAACAGGAAAGCTAACAGTTGCTAGGCTCGTCATAAATAACCTTCCGTTTAAATTAATCATAAAGTTACCACAGAGTTACTGAATAAACTTCATTTAATCGCGTTTCCAGCTTAAATACCTTTAAACCAAGTTGTTTGAGAAGTGTTTAACCGGCTAATGCTAACCTGCGGCTAGAATAATAACAACACTGCTGCAGCTAGCGATGCTAACAATGCTAACAGACAGAGCTAACGCTGCTAACAGACAGAGCTAACGCTGCTAACAGACAGAGCTAACGCTGCTAACAGCCCGCTCCCGGCTCTCTACCGAATAAAACCCGGAGCACAACCGCTCGGACCCACAGCACCCCGTCCTGCTGCTCTCTCACACACTCACACACACACACTCACACACATACAAACACACACATACCAACACTCACTTACACACACTCCATCCCTCTCTCTCACACACACACACACACATTCTATAAAGTCCAGTGAGGTGATAACCGCCAGTTTTACCTCTTGTCTTGTTTCAGGCCCACACCATGGTAGCTTCTCAGAGCCCTCCTCTCTCTCTCTCTCTCCTTTGTCTTTCCTCCACTAGGACTCCAATAAATGTGTCATCGCGGAGAACTGGGCTAAAAATCAATAAAATCAATCCAAAGTTCCTTTTTAAGACCACCTATCCGTGTGTGTAGCCGCTCGGGCTAGGTGAGCCAGGAGTGTGTTTTATCCGCATTATTGTGAGAGATGAAGAGCTCAGTAATCTGCAGCGCATTTTCAACTGATTAGAACTGGAGCAGTTCCGAGTCCTGAGTCACGTGACTCTCTCTCTCTCTCACACACACACACACACACACACACACAGAGCGAGAGGGGGAGGATATCATATATCATATCATATTATATTATATTATATTATATTATATTATATTATATTATATCATGAGTTGGGTTCGGTTCGGTTCGGTTCCACCCGCAGTACAGTTCTGGGTCTGAACTCGATTCTAGAAGAAACAAAACAATTGTAAGGTTTTCGGGGTGGAAATGCTCAGTTAGTCCACTAGAGGGCGCCGCGATGCATGTAGAGTACTGTATGTATATAATAGATGTGTGAAGATTCCCGTCACCCAGGTGAGATTATCTGGAAGTTGAGTCATGTCATGTCGACTGGACATCTGTCTTGTTCAGTTTCGGTACTCATTCTGAAGAAACTACATGGATGATTAGTAAAACGTATCTACTGAACAAGAAAGAAATCCAGTTGACTTGACCCGACTCAACTTCCAGATGTTTATAATAGACATAGATACTGTAGATACACTGTATTAGGATTAGTAGACTAATAAGTGAATGCAGAGTAACCATGGTGCACAATTGTATCTATGATAAAATAAATATTATACGATTATTAGATTAAAATTATATAATAAGATTTATAGGAAAAATAAACACATTGAAAGTAAATAAAAATAACTTAAAAACAAAACTGAAAATATAGTTGCAAGCAGCAATAAGTGGGCCCAAGCACCCTGCACCATCGCCACCCGGACACAGTGGGCACATGCATTTAAAGAGGACATACCAATACCATTATGACATAATTTTAGAAAGGGGGAAGTAATAATAATCTTCCCGCGGGCGATACAGTCTCTCAATCAATAAACCACACAGTACTGATCCATTTTGCACATCCACACATTTCTTTCTTCCACTCACTCCAGACGTTCATCGACAGTAGTGGCCACTGCACACCTGCACATTTGCGGACATTAGTTACCTACTCTAACACAAGTCACTTTAAATATGTGAATCATGATACTTTCAGGTATATTTGCACACCCCCTGGACATTTCTATTTATATTCAACTTCATTCCCACACAAAAATTCCATAATATCTATATTTCTATATTGTACAGCTGTTTTTCTTTACTTATTATTCTATATTTTTTAATATATTTTTCTTATATTGTATATTTGGTACTGTACAGTTATTTTATTTTATTATTTTATTCTTTCTGAGTTAAATTTCCTTCTATTTTATTTTTCATATTTATTTCCCATTATTAGTCTTTTATTTTAAGGTCATGAGCAGTCGTTTAAGCATTTCACTGCATATTGTACTCCAAGAAGCCTGAGATGCTGGAAAAATGGAAAAAAAAGCATCACATTAAGATGTCTCTCAATGTGATGTCACTCAATGTCATGTCACCGAACGTGAGTGTCCACAGAAAGTTGTGACAACATATCCAGATAGCATGCTGTCCAAGCTTTCAAGCCAGTCTTATCCCAAATACCTAGGCTCCTTGATTTTGGATGCAGTACAGTCAGACAGATCATATTCAGGGGGAAGTACAGCACATTAGGCACTTATATACAAAGGGTGTTTAAGACCTGACCGCAATAAACGACATTTGTTTGCAAAATATGTTAAAGGAGTTCCTGGGAGGCCGGTGTTTCAGACGTGAATCAGACAGACAGTCTGATCACGGCTCCAGTGTACTGAGAAAACTTTCTACCTTGATGATGTCAAAGCTCTAGTGAGACACTGGGATAAGTGCATTAGTGTATCAGGAGATTATATAGAGACATAAAGCGAGTTTTCACTCTCAGGACTGAGTTCTGTTATTCTGTATAATCAAAAGTCCTGTTTTGACTTGAACACTCCTTTATATTTTTGTTATATCTGCATTTTCAGATATAACAAAAAATTGCTAGTTTTAGAGTTTTAGAGAAAACACTGACAAAACAAAAAAACTGAGAGAATGCAAGTCCCACTTCACCTGTATCCTCTAAAAATATAGTTTCATCCATGTATTTGGTATTTTTCCATTAAATAAAAAAAAAATAGTATAAAAGACAACTTAAGCTTTCTGAAGCCATGGTGATGATGTTGTATGTGGCATTAGAATGACAGTAAAAAGTGACAGAGAGCAAGTGATGTCCAGAACTGTTCCCCAGTGTTCCCCCTACAGAACGAGAGCGCTTCTCTTCTCAGAACAGCATGAAGACGTGTTTTAGAAAGGCCCAGGGGTCGAGCAGCTCGTGACTCCGCTCATGTTACATTTTTTTAAAATGTTTTTCTTGATTTAAAATTTTTTCCCCTTTAACACCCCCCTCACCCCCCCCCCCCCCTTTACCCCCAGACCACAAACACACACACAAAAAAAAAAAATGAATAAAAAAATACAAATGAGCCAGTGAAGAAACATTACCAACATTCCTAACAGGGAGGAAAAGATTAACATTAACACTAGCCCATTACGTCAGATTATGTTATCTGCATAAGAAAGAAAAAAAATATATATATATGTACTGTACATATATACATATACATATATACATTGAGATATACATACACATACTGTACATACCCACACACACCCATTCCTGGATTCTTAGTTTTATCCCTACATTTTGTTAGTAGGAAGAGTTCTGCCCTTTTCAAAGTATGAGATCAGTGAAGTCCACAATGAATCAAAACATTCAGTTGATCCTCTAAGTGAATATTTAATTTTTCTTCTTAAACAGCATCACATCCCTAAGCCAGAGAGAAATTAAAGGTGGTTTATATGATTTCTCCTCCAAGCCAAGAGACATGCGAGAGCACAAGCGTCTTGACAGTTTTTGGACAAGTTGACACCCTGCTCCTGTACACCAAGGACAGCCATCTCAAAATGAGGCCTGATAACCTCGACATACGCCTCAGACAAGATCTTGAATATAGTTGTCCAGAAATCTAGCAGTCTGGGGCAAGACCAGAACACATGAGCCAAGTCTGCTTTAGCAAAGTCACATCGCTCACATGTATCATCTACATTTGCGTGTATCTTAGGTACCCTAGGCTTGTTAAAAAGGAGCCTGTGGAGAACTGAATCAAACCCTCTCGAGTACATGAAGTCGTATCATTCACTCTAAGCAAAGCTTCATTCCAGGTTTCCTCTGATATTTCTGTTGCCAAATCCCTTGACCATTCTGCACGAATTGTGTCTAAATTAATATTATTTATTGACATTAATATGTTATAAACTTTTGAGATTATTTACAATTTCATCCAAACCTGTTCTGGGAGGAATGAAGGGATATGTGGGACAATGACTTTAAATTAAATGACGAATTTGGAAGTATTTAAACAAGTGTGACCTAGAGGGACTGTGTTTTTAGGATAGAGAACGGGGCAAAAAGGCCATCAACAAAAAAGATGACCAAACTTAACCAGACCCAATTGTTGCCAATGAGCAAAGGCCGAGAAAAGGTGGTTCTCACATATAGGACTGGCTGTGGAGAGGTCTTTAAAACCAAAGCATTGTCTAAACTGAAACCAAATCTTGAGGGTTTTTGTTACGACTCAGCATTGAGTATACAGTGAAATTTAAAGGGCGCATTTAGATAAAGCTAAAGCAGGAAGAGCTGAATTAGTACAAGAATTTGCCTCTGATATACACCAGACCTCTTTAGAGCTTTGAAGCCAAAACCCAATAGTAATACCTTAAATTAGGAACTGCTAATCCTCCTTTATTTTTCGGTCTCTGGAGTAATTCCTTACAGATCCTGGGTGTTTTCCCGCCCCATATAAATGATGAAATCAGTCCAAGTTCTGAAAAAAAGGATTTTGTTAGAAAAATTAAGATAGATTGAAACAAGTACAACAATCTTGGTAAAATTTTCATTTTAACACAGTTAATTCTACCTACAAGAGAAAGAGTTAGCAAAGTCCACTTTTTAAGGTATAATTTTATTGATCAATTAAAGGAGCAAAGTTTTCATTGTTCAGGTTATGGAAACCCTGTGTGATATTTATCCCTAGATATTTAAAGCCTGATAGTGCTTCACGTGTCCAACAGGTTTGCTCTCCTCAGTGATGCACCCACTGAGAAACCTGAAAGAGCTCTGGTTATAGGAGACTCTATACTGAGATATGTGACATTAGCTAGACCTTTAGGGGCGCCAGCGGCAGTGGTTAGGTGTATCCCGGGAGCCAGAGCACCGGACATAGCAGGTAATCTTAGGGCTCTAGGACAGCACAGGTTCTCCAAGATAGTGGTACATGCTGGAGCTAACGATATACGCCTTCGTCAGTCAGAGGTTAGTAAGAATAACTTTAAAGGGGTGTTTAAATAAGCGAAGGTGATGTCTGATGAAGTAAGCTCTGGTCCCATCCCAATGAGACGTGGAGACATAACTTACAGCAGGTTATGGTCACTGAACCGCTGGATGTCCAGGTGGTGCCCCGAAAACAATATGGGCTTCATAGACAATTGGAAGACCTTTAAGGCCAAACTGGCCTGTTAGGACGGGACGGTGTCCATCCCACTCGGGAAGGTGCTGCTCTCATTTCCTGTAGAATAGCTCATAGTCTCAGAAGAGGCCTAGTTAATCGGTGACAATCCAGAGCCCAGGCCAGGGAGCAGACAGACAGGCTAAACCAACCGTCTGCTAGCTGCATAGAGTCGTCACTCAGGGTTTACTCTATTGAGACTGTGTCTGTTCCCCGAGCTAAAATCAAATTTAGAAAGACTCAGAAAGTCTGTTTTAGTAATTTAATTACCATAAAGACCACAAACTCAGATCAGACTGAATGCGCAGCCGGCACCTCTGATCTGAAGCTAGGACTGTTAAATATTAGATCTCTCGCATCTAAAGCAGTTATAGTTAATGAAATTATCACAGATCAGGAGTTTAATATACTCTGTTTAACAGAAACCTGGATTAAACAGGACGGGAAAGACTCTGGATTTCTTAGTGAATTTGCAGATTTCCTCTCAAACCTAGTCGTTTCTGTAGACAAGGCGTTAATTGCTGGATAAGAAATTATAGTATAAGAAATTTATTTACAACTCCACTGTCTGAAGTTATCTCAGATCACTATCTTGTCTCAATTCAAGTGTGTCACAGTAATAACGTACGCACAGCACCGTACTAAACGTACATTCACATCAACACAGAGTTTTATCAGTAATCTCCCAGAGTTCCCAACTTCGATTAGATCACCGTCTGACTCCACAGAACTCGATCAGGCGACTGAATATTTAGAGTCGACATTTCGCTATACCTTAGATAATGTAGCTCCAGTTAAAAGAAAAATGATTAGAGATAAGAAACTTGCTCCCTGGTATAACGATCACACGCGCACTTTAAAACAGACCGCTCGGAAATTAGAACGTAAATGGCGTCAAACTAAATTACTAGTATTTCAAATAGCATGGAAGGAGAGCATCCTGAACTATAGAAAAGCTCTTAGTGTAGCTAGATCAACATATCTCTCCACTCTTATAGAAAATAACAAAAATAATCCTAGATTCCTATTTAATGCTGTAGCCAAATTAACCAGAAATAAGACCACTGTAGAAATCTCCACAACAACATCATGCAATAGTGAGGACTTCATGAACTTTTTTAATAATAAAATTGTAAATATTAGACATAAAATTGAGGTTTTGAAACCGAACAATGTAATTGATGCAGATGTTAATCTAGCCATGTCAGACCAGAACCTAGAATACTTTACTCCCCTTGAAGAGAATGAACTAATTTCACTCATCTCTTCTTCAAATTCATCAACCTGTATATTAGATCCTGTACCGACACATTTTCTTAAACAGATAGTACCAGCAATAATAGAACCCCTGTTGAGAATAATTAATTCTTCACTCAGCATTGGATATGTTCCAAAATCTTTTAAATTAGCAGTTATCAAACCAATAATTAAGAAACCTGACCTCGACCCCTGTCAGCTGTCCAGTTACAGACCAATATCAAACCTCCCCTTTATCTCTAAGATCCTGGAAAAGATAGTAGCGGAGCAGCTATGCTTATATCTACATAGAAATGGCATACATGAACTGTATCAGTCAGGATTTAGGCCTCATCACAGTACAGAGACAGCACTCGTTAAAGTAGTAAATGACATTCTATTGGCCTCTGATCAGGGTTGTGTAACTATGCTTGTATTACTTGACCTCAGTGCAGCTTTTGAAACCATTGATCACGCTATTCTTCTTCACAGATTAGAAAATTTACTAGGAATTAAGGGTACAGCCCTCTCCTGGCTCAGATCCTATCTGACCCATCGTTACCAGTATGTTGACTTAAATGGTGATTATTTTGCATGTTCTCTAGTGGAGTTTGGTGTTCCACAAGGTTCAGTTTTAGGCCCACTGCTTTTTTCCCTTTACATGCTTCCTCTGGGCAACATAATCCGTAAGCATGGTAATAGTTTTCATTGTTATGCTGAAGACACACAGTTATATGTCTCAGCAAAACCTGATGAGAAAAACCAGCTTACTAAAATTGAGCAATGTGTGCAGGACATAAGAGATTAGATGCTAATTAACTTCCTTCTGCGTAATCCTGATAAGATTCTAGATCACACCGTAACTTTAGATGGCCTTTCTGTTCCATCAAGTGCAACAGTGAAAGACCTTGGTGTGATTATAGACTCCAGCCTTTCATTTGAAGCTCATGTAGATAATATTACCAGGATAGATTTCTTTCACCTCAGAAATATTGCCAAGATAAGAAATATATTGTCGCTAAACGATGCAGAAAAACTAGTTCATGCTTTTATCACCTCTAGGTTGGACTATTGTAATGCCTTACTGTCTGGTTGTTCAACTAGGTACATAAACAAGCTTCAGCTAGTCCAGAATGCAGCAGCGAGAGTCCTCACTAGAACCAGAAGATATGAGCACATCACCCCTATCTTATCTTCACTGCATTGGCTCCCTGTGAAATTTCGCATTGATTTTAAAATACTACTCTTGACATATAAAGCATTAAATGGTCTCGCGCCGCAGTATCTGAGTGAACTGCTAGTGTCTTACGATCCACCACGCCTACTTCGATCAAAGGATGCAGGCTGCTTGTCAGTACCGCGTATTATTAAAACTACAGCTGGGGGCGGAGCTTTTTCTTACAAAGCCCCAAAGTTATGGAATAGTCTTCCAAATAGTGTTCGGGACTCAGACACAGTCTCAGTGTTTAAGTCCAGGCTAAAAACCTATTTATTTAATCAAGCATTTTTATAAATAGATTAGCCTTAGGTAAAGGAGCAGATCTGGGGGACTCATGGACGTAGAGTATTATGGTGAACTGGTATGTTTGGATGCTGTCTTCCTCACTCTCATTGATCACTCAGGTTTGTTGACAGTGAAGTGACTGGTTGCTTTACATACCAGTTCCCCCTCATGTCTATGTTTCCTTCTGGCTCTCCCATTTAGTTATGATGTCATAGTTAGTCCTGCCAGAGTCCCTGCTTGCACTCTACAGTTAATATACATTCACATTATACATTTACATTTACATTTAGGCATTTGGCAGACGCTCTTATTCAGAGCGACTTACAAAAAGTGCTTTAAAGTTTACATCATTGGATACATACTTACACTGGGTTAACTAGGTTAATAACTAAGTGCCATTAGTCCAACACAATATACATTATGTGACTGTGACCGGACCTAACTGTTATCTCTCCTCCTCTGCTCTCCCCTCTCCTGTTCTCTCTTCCCTCTCTCTCTTCCCTCTCTCTGTTGAGCTAAACATGTTGTACCTGAGCTGCCAGTGATCCAGACTCCCTCTGCCCTCCGGACCTGTCTGACCCATCCTGGTGCCCCGCTTCTGGTTGGAGATCTCGTCGCATGGATGCCCCGTGTGTCTTTTTGGGATGCGTCTGGTGTCTGGGGATGGTTTCACTTTACCATAAAGACGGTTCTGGCCTCGACTGGTGTTGACAGCTGTTTCTCTGAGGACTTGACTGGGCTGCGGTTGCTCGATAGTTTAAGATTGCAATTTTCTCCAATAACTACCTGGACTCCATATTTACATCAATTAACATCTCCTGTTATACTAAACTTCCAGCCTCCTAACACACAGTATGAGTGCAGATCAATCCCTGCTCTCCGTTATCACCCAGATGAGGATGGGTTCCCTGTTAAGTTTGGTTCCTCTCAAGGTTTCTTCCTATTACCATCTCAGGGAGTTTTTCCTTGCCACTGTCGCCCGCGGGTTGTTCATCAGGGACGATCTGATCATCTTGATTCATGCACACTCACATTCCATACAGACTTAAATAATTCTCGGGGGCTTCCACATTAAGGCTACTACCACCATTCAGCCGGTAGGGCGAAGACTATCCCGTGTTTCCTCCGAACCGCGTCGACGTCAGCCGACCGCATCTTTTCGAACTGCTCGCTGAAGTAACACACTCGGAGGAAAGCCCTAGCTGCTCCTTTTGTGAGCTCACAGACGCCCCTGATTGGCTGTAGAGCCGTGATTAATGTGGGAGCGCGAATACCTCTCATCCCTCTCCTCTGAGAGAGCTCGGCCAATCAGCTCTCTCTAGACCTCCGGCTGCGAGAGGTTACAGCATCACCCGGGGTTCGAACCTGTCTAAAAATTCGAACATTTCCAGATTCAGGGATTTCAGAAGAATAAAAATTTGAGAAATAGTTCTTAAAAATATTGTTAATTTGAGTAGGGTTACCTATTAAATCGTTGTTACTATTATAAATTTGATGTATACGTTGTGAGGTGGCCTTAAATTTTAACTGGTGGGCTATGACCCGTCCTGCCGTCTCCATGCTCATATATATAACCTTTAGATCATGATAAATACCATTTATTTTGTAGATTACAGGTTATACTGAGCTTGAAGGTTTAACCTCTCCTTAATTTATATATATATAGTGTATAAATTTGGGGTGACTTTCTAACTCCATGATGGTTCCTGATTTTTATTTCTTTCTACATTGTAAAGGAATGCTGAAGGCGTCCAAAAAATGCATTAATCTCCTTTGAACAGTTAATGGTGAGATGTTTCTGCTACTTCTGCTCTGTAAAGACTTTATAACGCCTCTAATCTGAGGGGCTGTTAATTGGTCATTTTTCAGGCTGATAACTCTAAATGAACTTCTCGTCTGCGGCAGAGGTAGGTTTTGGTCTCGCCCTCCTGGGACGGCCTTCATGAGAGCCAGTTTCATTATGGTGCTTGACAGATTTTGCAAATGCACTTGACACAATACTGTTCTTGCAAGAACTATTACAGAAAGGCTGACCTCTGTGTCTTAAAATAACAACTAACTGATGTTTTTTTTGTTGTTACGTAATTACCTAATTCCATATGTGTTATTTTATAGTTTTGAAATCCCCAGTATTGTTGTAGAATGTAGAAAATAAATCACTAAAGAAAAAGAAATTTGCAAGTGACCCCAAACTTTTGAACAGTAGTGTGTATATGGAATGTGGGGGATTTGGAATATAGGTAATCTAATAATCTAGAGTAAATTAGATTATCCTTTTTTTTTTTTTTTTATTAAAAGTTGTTGTATATGAAATCATTTCACTCCTAATAACTACTTTAAGTGTCTCCCATATTGTAGACGCAGAAATAGTTTCTGATCTATTGTGTAGAAAGAAATTATCTATAGTCGATGATATGAACGTACAAAACTCAGGATCTGATAAAAAAAGTTGTATTTAGTCTTCACATAGGCTGTTCGTTAATCCTCAAATTACAAATAAGATCTACACCGCTCATTTACTCTTTATTTTAAACCGGACTAGATCGCTGTTTAAAGTGGGAAGAGGTTCTCTCTCTCTCTCGATGTCTCGCGGTGTGTCTGTGGGACAGTCCGCTCTCAGACCGATCAACAATCTGATCACTTAAAAAAGAAAATCTAATTTCTTTGAAATTGTCACTTCTAGGCCTAAATGCAGCTTTACTCAGTCTGAGAAGAAGGAAAATAAAAGACTTTATAACATATTTTGTGCAAACATTTTACCATTAAATCAGTGGGGTGTACTTACTTTCTGCAGGTGTGTATAAATTTCACAATAAAATTTAACGAGTATAACTACTCACACTAAAGAGGCAAATACTTATAGTCTTTCACATTTATTATTTAACCCTTCTGTCTGAAAAACTCAGGAGAACAGCTCCGTACTCAAACCAGGAACACACGAGCAACAGACACGAGCTACTGAGACTATACATTATATATTATCCAAAATGTTATATAGATAAAGATCTCAACTCAACTCTGAACCTGGAATCTGATCTAATAATATAATGATCTGTGTGTTTATATGCTCAAAGCTTTTAATCAGAAAAGAATTTGGCACAAAGTGGTTCTGATCGCTGTGAGGGGTCTAATCTCCTGCAAATATAACATAAAGGTCTTTTATTTTGATCTCAGGCTGTTATTCTCACTATTAGTGGAATATTAGGGTCTGTGCAAACACAGCTGATGTTCGATGTGAGTATTACATAAAAATTACAACCTGGTTCTGGAAACAGCACCATGCAGGACAGACGAGCTCTACAGAGGCTGTTGAGATCAGCACCATCCACACCGAGCTCCCTGACCTGCTCTCAATCTACAGCAGGCGGTGCTGAACCAAGGCCAGGAAGATGGTGAAGGACCTCAGCCATCCCAACAATGGACTGTTCTCTCTGTTGCGGTCTGGGAAGCGATTCCGCTCCCTGAAGGCCAACACGGAGAGACTGAGGAGGAGCTTCTTCCCGCAGGCCATAAGGTCTCTCAACCACAACACCATGCAGAACTAATACCTAATGATAATATTAAATCTTAACATCCAAAATTGACTGGACATTCATGGACACCTACACTTACATTTTTGGACCATTGCACAAGACACTTTAATAAGACACTTTTTATGCATATATGCACATCCTCATAAAGTTTTACAAATTTATATTTTTTCTCTATAATTCTATATTTTGCCATATTGTGAATGTTCTTATTTGTACAGTATATTTCTATTTTTATCCTAGTTAAATTTATTTTCTATCATATTTCTTTTATTCAAATTTATTTCTTATTTATAAGCTTTAATTTTCTTTTTAAGGTCACTGGCGGTCGTATAATCATTTCACTGCGTATCGTACTATGTATGACTGTGTATGAGACAAATAAAATTTAAAATCCTCCTAAATATAAACACCAATAAATAAAGACTCCAAACACTTAGTAAGCTGACCGGATACTTGCATGAATAAAGAGGGGTACCTAATAAATTGGCTAGTGAGTGAGTGTAGGAGAAGGGCGATATGCTTTGTAAAACACATTTTAACAATTTATCCCAAAATTATCTTCAGTAACCAGACGTTTTTGAGGCCCCATGTAGTTTATAATAATTTATCTACTGTGTGTGGGTGTGTGTTGGTGAGGAGCAGCGCAGAGGACGGTGACAGGTACTAACTTTAATTTATTCTTAATTGACTCAATTTAAAATGAAAAAAAAAAAAGGTATGACAGTTTTACTAATGAGTCATAAACATTAAGGAGCTTCTATTAAAATGATTGTACAAAAAAAAAAGTTTATTTCAGATGTTTAGTTCAGGTCTTTCATTTACTCTCTTTCTCACACACACACACCAGCTTACAGGGTTTTTCCATCCATGTGAGAGAGAGAGAAAATTGAGAGAACCTGTACCTTTGTTTCCTAAATAACATAAAAAGTCTAGAATTATTACGACAAAAGAAACTCAACCAAAACAGAAAGAAAGAGAAAAGATGAGTTAAGATGAATTTAAAGAAAAAGAAATATTTTGTTCCTCCAGCAGTAAGTAATAACAGAACACACGTTGAGAGCTCTGAGCGGTCGGTTCTGTTTCTCTCAGGAGAACACGCCCGCTCTCCGTCTTTCTCACAGCCACTGCGTCTGAACTAAAGGAAAGGTGAGGGGTGTAACAGCGACTCGTCTCCCTCAGGACCATGAAACAGTTTCACACAGCAAACTCAGCTCTTTATTTCTTCTTTTTCCTTTTCTTCGGAGGGCCCTGGTCCGAGCTGCTGCCGGTCGATGTGTCCGAGTCCGAGCTGGAGGAAGAGGAGGACGAGGAAGAGGAGGAGGAAGAGCTGGAGGAGTCCTCACTGTCACTGCTGCTGCTCTCCTCGTTCTCAGAGGAAGACAACGAGCTGGATGAGTCCCCGCTGTCTGACGACGAGTCGCTGGAGGAGCTGTCTGAGTCGCTGCTGCTGCCGCTACTGCTCGAACCGCTGGAGGACTTCGACCTGAACGACAGCGCAAAGGGCAAGGTTTGTGTAATCACACACACATGCAGTGTGAAAGATACAGAGGTCGGGTCACAGACCACCCCAAAAATAGTCAAGTTAAAAAAGAGAAAACAATCACAAGCTGATTTTTAAAAAAATGTATTATATACGTTAATAAAAAAAAAATCAATGATCAATAATTATGATACATAAAAGCAGCTGCACCTTTTTTTCTTTGTTTTCTTCTCACTCAGGGCCGCAGGTCCGTTTCTATTAAAGACAGAGATCAGGAGTCATTTCATCCTATTCAAACGTCTGATGTTACACATAATAATAAATAAAAAACTGCAGCAGGGGGCAGAGCTTTTCCTTACAAACTCCAAAGTTATGAAATAGGCTTTCAATTAATGTTTAGAACTTAGAGACAGTCTCAGTGTTTAGGCCCAGGCTTAAAACCTATTTATTTAGTCATGCATTTCTATAAATAGATTAGCCTTAGGTAAAGAAGCAGATCTGGGGGACTCATGGACGTAGAGTATTATGGTGAACTGGTATGTTTAGATGTGTTTAGGTTTGCTGACGGTGAGGTGATTGTTCGCTTTAAATTCCAGTTCCTCCTCATGTTTGTGTTTTCTTCTGGCTCCTCCCTTTTAGTTATGATATCATAATTAGTCCTGCCGGAGTCCCTGCTTGCACCCTGCACTGAATATATATATATATATATATACACACATTCACATTATACATTGTGTGACTGTGACCATACCTATCTGTTATCTCTCCTTCTCCTCTTCTGCTCTCCCTCTCTCTCTCTCTCTCTCTCTCTCTCTCACTACACGTTATTTCTGTCTGACTCGTCCTGGTGTCCCTCTTCTGGTTGGAGATCTGTTCACATGGATGTCCCCGTGTGGTCTGTCTGGAATGCGTGTGGTGACTGGGGTTGGTTCCACTTTACCATGAAGACGGTCCTGTCCTCGGCTGATGCGGACAGCTGTTCTCTGAGGACTCGTGACTGCAGTCACTCGATAGTTCAGGACCGGAGTTTCCTCTAGTCTACCTGAGCCTCTAATAATGAACTGGACTCCATATGAACTTCTCCACATCTCCTGTTATACTTTTTTATTATTATTATTATTTGGGCTTAAGCAGCATTTTTAAAAGTCAAACAGTTCTGTATTGTAAAATCCATGGTTGATTGCTCTTATTAAAATTAAAAGAATAAGATAGCAGATTTTTTTTCATAATCATCTAAATTTAAACCAAGACGTCACTAATGATTATTATGGTGATGTAAACATCATGTGACAAATGATGCAGCAGGATGAATTTTATCTTGGTTTTGGCCCTGTGTTAAATCCTCTGACAGAGGGGTCTCGTACCCTGCACCGCCGGCTGCGGTCTCAGAGCCCTCCTTCAGCTTCTTCTTCAGCTCGGTGCTTCTGGAAGGTCTGTACAGGTACTTTCTCTTGCCAGTGCACTCGTAGGACCAGTGGCCGTGTTCCAGACACTTCTGGCAGCGAACATGCTGCTTGTTGGCCTCCCTGAGGACGGACACACACACACACACACACACAATAGAGGATTGTGATTTTATAACTCCACATTAAAGAGCCATGAGGTCGTGGGGATGAAAACAAACACTTCCTGAATATATTGATGGTAAACATCACACAGTTCCGCGTCTAAGTGCACTACAAAGTAACATCCATCTGTAGTGCACTAGGCGCGCGCTTGTGTGTGTGTGTGTGTGTGTGTAACAGATCCGCCAGCTAGCCTGCTAACTCACCTCACACACACAACTCACACAAACGATTCTGATTTCTACAAACCTCACGAATATTCCAGACTCCATATAAATGATGACCGTTAATCAAGTCAACACACTTTACTCCCACATGAGGAGGAGAACAGTAATAAACACTCACGCTTGTCTGCGAGCAATTAATCGATGCATAGGCGTCGCCATCTTTATTGCGTCAGGACGGCGGCGTCAGTTCTTCTTCTTTAACTTCCAGAAGTTTGCTGTGTGTATGAGTGTTGATGCCCCCTGCTGGACAGGAAGTGAAGTGCGCCACTTTGGATTGCCAGTCGTGTTGTGTTTGTGTCCTGAATCACAGTTTTTTTTTTTTTTTTTTTTTGTGGCAGCATCAACTCAGCACTAATGATTATAAAGTCGTAATTTCTTTCGGGTGCTCCCATCGCATAGGTTTTACACCGGATGACCTTACAGATACAATCCTTCCATTTTATTTTGGCCTTGGGACCGGCACCGCATCCAGTGGCTGGAGTTCAGGCATTGGTTGGGAATTGAACCCTGGCCTTCCACATGTTAAAACATTAATAGACTTTTAATGTCAACAGACAAATCAGCAATGATTTACATTTACATTAAAAGTGATCTGATGAGAGCACAGTGGATAACGCTGCATAACTCTGCAGCATACTGGTATAGAAGAGTGGTGTTCTATAATCACTGACTGGAGTCACGCAGACAGGGAAAGGGTTTAAGTCTGGTTTCTGGCTTTTCTTATTGTCTCGGGGGGGGGGGGGGGGGTTCCCCCTCATGTGTCTGTTTCCTTCTGGCTTTCTCTTTTAGTTATGATGTCATAGTTATTCCTGCCGGAGTCCCTGCTTGCACCCTGCACTAAATATACATTCACATTATACATTGTGTAACTGTGACCATACCCAACTGTTATTTTTCCTACTCTTCTGCTCTCTCTTCTATTTCTCTTTCCCTCTCACTGTCTTTCAGGTGGGCTACACATGACGCTCCTGAGCCACCAGTGATCCAGACCCCCTCTGCCCTCTGGACCTGTCTAACCTGGTTGGATGCCCCATGTGGTCTGTCTAGAATGCGTGTGTTGCCCGGCGATGGTTCCACTTTACCATGAAGACGGTCCTGTTCTCGGCTGATGCAGACAGCTGTTCTCTGAGGACTCGTGACTGCAGTCACTCAATAGTTCAGAACTGGAGTTTCCTCTAGTCTACCTGAGCCTCCAATAACGAACTGGACTCCATATGTTCTTCTCCACATCTCCTGTTATACTAAACTTCCAGCCTCCTAACACACAGTATGATTGCAGATCAATCCCTGCTATCATTTTTACCCAGATGAGGATGGGTTACCTGTTGAGTCTGGTTTCTTCCTATTGCCATCTCAGGAGGTTTTTCCCTCAGCACTGTCGCCCTTGGCTTGTTCATCATGGATTATCTTTAAATAGATTAACTCTATTTTGGTTCATAGACGTTCACATTTTAAACAAACGTACATATTTTTTTTGTGTGTAAAGCTGCTTTGCGACAATGACAACTGTTGCAAGCGCTATACAAATAAAATTTCAGTTAATGCGAGTTATATAAAAAAGTCTTTTCTAAAAAAAAAAATCTTAAATTTTTTGTGAAGCTGCTTTGAGACAATGACCATTGTTAACAGCGCAATATAAATAAAATAAAATTGAATTGAATTGAATATATAAGTGACTGTACTGTGTGTGAGAGAAAGCGAGCAAGAGAGAGAGAGAGAGAGAGAGAGAGAACTGTGAGAAATATTTAGAAAGTTCTCGAAGTTTCCCGAAGTGTACAGAGCGCACGCGCACAGCGCTCTGATTGGTCCCTGCCCCTAGGAACGCACGAGAGCGATCTAGAACCGTCTAAGTCTCGCGATAAGTCCTGCGTGATTACTGAACGGCTGCGTATTCGTGAAGGAGTAGTCGCCGGTTCGCTTCTCCTGTTACACTCAGTCACCTGGGTGCTGTGGAGATTATTAATATAATCATTAACAGCAGCATTATCATCGAGTCCAGTTATCCGCCTGTAGCAGTGGTTAGCACGCTTGTTGTTTTTTCTTTTTAATAAAGCAGAGTACCTGAGGTGCTGTGGAGTGCTTGAAACATGTCAGTAGTGGGGTTCGATGTGGGGTTTCAGAGCTGTTATGTAGCTGTAGCCAGAGCCGGTGGGATAGAGACCATCGCTAACGAGTACAGCGACAGAGCCACACCGTGAGTACAACTTATACTTTTATATCGCACTACACTGTATTGTCGCTCATTGTCTAAGCGAGATCCTGTCATGCCGTTGTTTACGTGTCTAACATAAAAACATATATGAGTAAGTGAAGTACATTTTAAGTTAGAACGCGGCCTAGAGTGTGAATTTAGATTGTTGTCATTTTAGTTTTTAACATTCATAAAAAAATTAAATACATAAAAATAAACCAACAGCTATCAGTGTAAGTGTTCATTCCAACAGTTCTAAATACTTTAAACGGTTAGCTCGATGCTAAATGATAAGCGTGGCTTGTGCTCGTGCTGTGCGCGTGCTGCGCTGTGATCGCGCTCCCTCAGCATTACTATGGCGACCCTGGACTAGCCGAGGCTAAGCTAACGCGAGCCCTGTGACGACACTGGGGAGAAAATTCTAGCATTAGAAAATAAATAAATAAGCCTCGAGTCGGAAATGACATCTTACTAAATATTGGTTAAGGCTAGTAATTTAATTCCGCTCGGTTTGTGCTTTAGTGTTTATGTTTTTTTTATTGTTATTTTTTTTTAATTTATATTTATCTCAGGATGTACCCATATCATCGAGTTTTAACTGAACATTCAAGTCTTATGACAAAACACCAATCAGGTTAATACTCCTAACTGATATTTGTGTTAAGAAATTTAGACAGATATTAATTGCGTCAAGGCGCGTACTTGTCAACGGCCAGTTTATTCGGAAAATTCATTCATGTGATTGTCTATTTATGCAGCCAAAATACAGTTCAAAAGCATCGGTTAACATTTGCATTAAACACCATAATTGAGCGAATTTGATGTGTTGGAAACAGGAAAAATGGGAACGAGTAATGATCTAAGTGACTGTCACTTTTCATGATGTAGACAGACGACTGGGTCATAGTGTCTCCAAAATACTGAATGTTCCCCGTCTTCAGTGGTTAATATCTACCTTCCAAGAAAGGACAGTCAGTAAACTGGTGACAGGGCCACGGGCATCCAAGGCATCCATGGCTTGCTGATGAAAGTGTTGAATGAAAGCTAGAATGTCTAGCACAAAGTGCAGATAAAGTGAATAATAGTTCTGATAGAAATGCGTCAGATCACACGTTACAGCTTGCTGTGTATGGAGGACAAATAGCTGCGGTCTGGTCAGGGTACCCATGCAGAGCAAACAACTAAAGGTTCTACAATGGGCACAAGAGCATCAGAACTGGACCAAGGAGCAATGGAACTGTTCAGGCCTGGTCTGGTGAATCACATTTTTATTTACATCATGGGGCTGGCCAGGTGTGTGTGTGTCTGTGTGTGTGAGCATAATGGCACCAGGATGCACTATGCCAAGAAGGCGAGCTGGTATAGGTGCTGAGATGCTCTGGGTGATGTTATGTTGAGAAACCTTGGGTCCTGTCATTCATGTGGATGCTGCTGACACTACCACCTACCTAATCACTGTGACAGGCCAGATTGTTGATGAGACAGAGCTGACAGGAGGGCAAAAATATAACCATTTTATAGAACCTTGGTGAGCAGAAAAATCTCTCAGGACACGTTAGGAGTCAAACCCTAGGGCTTACTACTCATTTAAGGTGTTTTGATGAGTGGTGTGCTGTCCAAATCACTGTTTGAATAGATATTCTTTATTCCCTGCTTCCAAATTAATAATGCTTAGTACAAGTTTTAATAGACAGCTAACCGAAAACAACGTCTCTTCAGTCAGGGATTAAGGATTAATCTTATTTTTTTTTTAATCTTATTGTAGCACTTTGTGTTCTCATTTTTAGTGCAAGCAGTTAATTAATTTCTGTTTTCATTTACTGTTTTGTTAACATAAATGTGCAATTTGTTCTAATTGTTAGATTGATAAACATGCATTACCACCCTGTACTTAATCAACTACTTTGTATTTGTGTGTGTTTTCACAAGCTAGAATTTACATAATTTAATAGTTAATATTAAATCATTTGATTAGGTGATATTTAATGAGAACATCAACAGTGTAGCATATAAACCCTCAGCTTACAGGTGATATTCTATAAAGTTTTTATTTTAGTTTTTTAAATTTTATTATTTCTTTGCCTGTCCCCCATGTAAACTTGGCCCATAAATTACACTGCGAGAATGCTTATCCACGCAGTTTTCTCTTTAAATATTTAATAATTTTATATACATTTAACAGGTATAACACTTCAATTTGTATAAAAATATACAGTTATAAGACATACTTTACATACCAGTGACAATTAAATTGTGTTGATGGATAAAAACTTGCTTGACACATTGTGGTGTTCTGTCATCAGTGTAATAAATGAATATTTATTCTTGCCACTTTCTGTGTGAGCGTGAAACTAAAACCAAAACTAGGATATCTGTGTAAATGTTATAGTCCTCTTGGCTGTCTTTTTGCCAGTTTGCTGGAATGTCTACTCCTAGTTTCCCTGATGGTTAGCTCAATAAAGGTATGAGTTAAACTCGTAATCTCCGAGTAATAGGGTGAGCACTGCCCCACTCAGAGGACAGTTCGCAGTTTTCTTATTCAGGGAAATATTTAAATTCCAATAGCATCACTGGCTGAGATGTTTACTCTTACCTGGTGCTCACTCTAGCAAATGATGATAAAGCAGCAGACAGACATTAATTTTCTATAGTTTTCCCTTATTTCACTTATAATAGAAATTTGGACCCAGGCTTATAAATTGTCTGTAAATGATGTATGATGTGGTAAAGTGATAAATCCAGCCAGTTATATATATAATGGATTATTCCATGGTCCAGTCCCCTGGTTAAATATTAATTTGTCCTAATATAAGTAGAAGTTTACCTTGATTTCTGGTAACAGAAGTCTAATATTCAAGTAATACTTTACATAAATGTCAGTAACTGCAATACGACTAGTACGTGTTGAGAAAATAGGTCACACAGATCATGTTAATGCTGATGCAAGCTCACCTGCATTTATTAACCAATCATTCTGCTTAACGTGTGAAATTTAAACTTTCTCAGGGCCTTTGTGTCTTTTGGTCCTCGAAATCGGGCAATAGGAGCAGCCGCAAAGAGCCAGGTAAGGCAATGATTTACTTCTTTTCATCCTTTTTAACTACTTGAATAATTTGATCATTGAGCAGGCCTTTCTCATTTACTGTAATAGATGCCTATGCTGTTCTTATTTAATTTATCACCCACATTCTTTTGCATCAAGGTGGTCACAAACTGCAAGAATACCGTCCAAGGCTTTAAGCGATTTCATGGAAGGGCATTCACTGACCCATACATCCAGTCAACAAAGTCCAGCCTGGTCTATGACCTCGCTCAGATGCCCACTGGGACCACGGGCATCAAGGTAAATAAACACCTTGTAGGGGTTTGGTCAATTTGTGGTAATGTTTTTATATCTTAAAAGGATTATTAACCTCTTAACCATTTCCTTGTGTTTAGGTCATGTACTTGGAGGAAGAGAAAGTGTTCAGTATTGAGCAGGTCTCTGCTATGCTTCTGACCAAACTGAAGGAGACCGCTGAGGCTGCGCTCAAAAAGCAAGTGGCAGACTGCGTCATTTCTGTAAATAAGCATTTTTGTACATATTTACTGTCACTGTGACACTTTATTCCATCTTACTCTGTTCCATCTTAATCATTAATTTTGTGCAATTAAATGATTTAATTGTTCCTATGTGATATCCAGTATTGTAAAGTAATTCTGACTGAGTTCTGACAAAGTAATCTGTTCCATGAGTGGTGACAATGGATGGTGACAAGCACTGGGGATGTTTGACTATATGCCTCACTTGGCATCCCAGGTGTTTAACAGCCATTTATTACACTAACTATCGGTCACAGCGTGGGTGAAAGTATGTCTGTACGGTCCGCAGTACTGAGGAGAAAGCGGCTGCCTGACAAAACCCACATTTACAACCAGTCACAGAAGCACTTTCTGCAAAAACACATATCTGATAACGTTGTCATCTTAGGCAACACGCTGTCTGCTTAATAACTGCTTAAAGTTAGAATGACCTCCCTTTCTTTACCATGTTTTATTTGTGCCTAAGATAAACAACAAAGCTAACTAGCTTCTAACACAAGGTTAAATCCCAAATCCCTCTCTAACCCCTGATCAAGGGCACTACTTGGTTTAAACCCTGGGATTGGACACCCTACAGAGTTCACTAGCGTTTCTTTTAACGCCCGCCACCTCCATGGTTAATTTTCCTCACCTTTTGGCTACATAGTACTGGTAACAATTAAAAACAACTTTCACCCTTGTTAATTAAACTAAATGTTGGTCGCCCGCTCCGCCAGTCGTGGTTAGTTAGTTCCGCCATGTGCGGAAGGATATGGAGGGTGGAGCAGAATAACTGGTTAAAGAAAAAAAAAAATCTGAATCTGTCGATGATAAATGGTGTTAGTGGAACTGTTGTATAAAAGCAATATCACACTAGAGGTCGTGCTGTTAAACTGAATATCAGCACAGCTGCACCCTCATGTCCAGTCAATATTAGAAAAAAAAAAAAATCCTGCTTTTTTATCAGGTAATGATCAATATCGATAACAATCAAGCCTATCAATGTTTTTATCTGCTTGGGATTATTTCCCCCTCCCCAGGTTCCCTGCTTCTTCACGGATGCAGAGAGAAGATCTGTTATGGATGCTGCTCAGATTGCTGGCCTTAACTGCCTACGACTGATGAATGAGACCACTGCAGGTAAATGATCCTGAAACGTACAGTGGGTGGATCTTTGGTGTAACTTGCCACCCTTTGTTAAATTTGCATACATTACTTTTACTGTACTATAAGTATGAATTAGACTGTTAAAGGAGATTGTTAAGAGTCCAGCTATGTTAGGTTAATTAAATAATAATAAAAGGGAATAAGCATGTTAACAACCACAGGTTGAAAAGTTCTGTAAGGCTGATTTGGTTCGAACATACTGTGAATTGAATAAGCTTTTCTCCACTTGGCTGGTGACTTTTTAATTGCAAGCTATTATTTAAGCTTGTCTTTCTTCATTAAAGGCACAGAAAGTGTAAATAACAAAAAGAACAGTACAGATGACATCTGCAGACATGTGCAGTAATTTTAGTATACAACTAATGAAACTGACTATAAGGGAAGGCCATCATAAAGTGTAAACTAAGAGAGACTGATCCAAAGCTGATGTATTTATGGTGCTCAATTATGTTTATTCCAGTTGCCCTGGCATATGGCATTTACAAGCAGGATCTTCCTGCCCCTGAGGAGAAACCCAGGACTGTCGTGTTTGTGGATGTTGGTCATGCAGGATATCAGGTTTCTGCCTGTGCCTTTAATAAGGGGAAGTTAAAGGTAAGGAGATGTTAAACTTTTATATATATCGGTCACATCTTTACATTTTATTCATTACCTTTCGTTAATTAAAATTAACTATGAAGCAGAATTTTTCATGCTACTGTTAATCTGAGTCACATTCAAAAAAGCCTCAAGGGAGTATAGAAAACTGTTTGACACTCTGCATCAGAGTAGAAGTTTAGCAATAAAAATTGACAAATCTCCCGGTCCGTCCACCTTAGCTCGGTCCTCATCAAAATCGAGTGACTGGGTGGAACAAAAAAGTCAAGAAAACAAAAAGGAAAACATGCTGAAAAGTTTGTTGTAAGTGGATATACAAGTATGATTGTAAACTATTTTAAAAAAAAGAAACTAAAGTTGCTTAGGCGTTAGATCAGAGTCCGTAATTTCTGTTTTGGATTTGTTTAGCGAGAACTGTTGTCCTTATGGTTTATTTTGTTTTTCTTTATCTTCTAGTTTTTATGCCACATCCTGGTTTTAAAATGGTTTGCCTTGATGTGTTTTGCCAGGTCCTGGCATCTGCGTTTGACAGCCAGCTAGGTGGTAAAGACTTTGATGAGATACTTGTTCAGCATTTCTGCGATGAGTTTGCCAAGAAGTACAAACTAGACGTGCGCTCAAAGCCTCGCGCTCTGGTGCGCCTCTATCAGGAGTGTGAGAAGCTGAAAAAGCTCATGAGCGCCAACTCCTCCGACCTGCCGCTCAACATCGAATGCTTCATGAATGACATCGACGTTAGTAGCAAACTCAACAGGTCAGTCTCCCAGCAACCCTTAATTTAGCAAAATATGTTGGCTAAATCAGGCTCTGACTCGATCCACGGGAGAGGCGGGGGTCATGTTTGTATTCATCCTTGCATGTGTAGCATGGTATAAGCGACTGCTTTGGTTTGAAAGCTGCAGCTAAATATATCCCTATGACTCTGTTGTTCCAGAGGCGATTTTGAGGAAATGTGTGCAGCGCTACTGGCTAAGGTTGAGGGACCCCTGCGCAGCGTGCTCGAACAGGCCAGTAAGTAAAGCCCTGCTTCCTCTGCGCTCATCCTTTATTTTATATCCTGAACCTGACACCTGATGTTTGTCTCTCACTATTCTCTAGAGCTAAAGAAAGAGGACATTTACGCAGTGGAGATTGTAGGTGGTGCCTCTCGGATCCCTGCCATCAAAGAGCGAATCAGCAAATTCTTTGGGAAGGAGCTGAGCACAACGCTAAATGCGGATGAGGCAGTGGCCAGAGGCTGTGCACTGCAGGTTTGTGACTCAAATCATCAGTCCCCTTTTAAGATACACTGGATCATAATTCTTTACCCCTTTATTTCCTGAGAGGCACAATAACTGTAATGACCCTCAGTATTTTTACAATTAATCAGCTATAAAATATTAAAATGATAATAAAAAATTTAATGTGATCGCACATTTAGTTAAATTTAAATAATCAATATCCTGTCATCTCGATAGAGAGAAATGTGATTTAAAATTTTATATTATTCTATAATTTTATATTCCTTTAAACACATTTAAATTATTAAATCATGAGTCACTATTGTGCGTGCAGCTCTAGCAGATTTCTTTTCACCCCCAAGAGCAAAAAAAATGGACATCTGGTTAAATGAATTAAATATGCAGGGGGCTATTACATAGTGTGTACTCAGGAAAATCCAGGCTTACTGTAAGTGAAGTATCTAGACAGTTTATTTTGGGTTTAGTGACACTCTGTTCTACTAACAAACGATGTGTGTGATGTCTTCTGCTAATTCACACAAACACGATACTGAAGCAGTCCGAACCATCCATTTCAGAAATTTATAGTAGAATTCCTACTGTTAAGTCATATGCCACTATAACCACAAATGATGTGCCCTATTTAAAAAAAGCACGAAGTGATACAGGCATTTTGTGACACTTGTGAGATCAGTTCAATGATTTTGTGCAGGTCAAGTTTTAAAATTGATTTTTAATTTCCACTTTGCAAACCAGCTTCTTAAGAGTTTAAGTTATAAGAAAGAAAGATTGTGAGATCTGAGATCATCACATAAGATGCAAAGCCAATTTTGGAACATCTGGTTTATAAAAATCTAGTAAAAAACTGATTGAAATAACGATATCACTACATATGAAACTGACTCACTTTCTGCATGTGTGCTATTTTTGTATATTTAAATTAATTTCTTTATGCATGCCAAGTGAATTCAGATTGAATCTAATTGTTGTTGTTTCTGTTCTTTGGGTTGTTTAATTCACACCCGTTGGATGTGGACTGATTCTTGTCATGCAGCTCAGT
This sequence comes from Clarias gariepinus, assembly GCF_024256425.1. Lineage (NCBI taxonomy): Eukaryota > Metazoa > Chordata > Actinopteri > Siluriformes > Clariidae > Clarias > Clarias gariepinus. The sequence continues at coordinate 166,504 of NW_026521000.1, read as the reverse complement.
ATTAGCAACCTCCCTTGTTTTCTTGGTGATGAAGTAAGCATGTTCTTATATTTCTTTTTTCCCCGCACAGTGTGCAATCCTGTCTCCTGCTTTCAAAGTACGTGAATTTTCCATCACAGATGTGGTTGCGTATCCCATCTCTCTAAGATGGAATTCAGCAGCAGAGGAAGGCTTAAGGTTGTTAAATTTTATTTTATTTGTTAATTTTACTGTACATTTTTATTGATAGACTTGGCTTATGGGGGGGCGGGGGAGATAATTATATGTGTAGACGGATTTTTATGATATTTTTTTTCTTCTATTTTTCTGATCTCTCCTTACAGTGATTGTGAAGTATTCCCTAAAAACCATCCTGCACCTTTCTCTAAAGTGTTAACCTTTTATCGCAAGGAACCCTTCTCCCTGGAGGCCTACTACAAAAACCCGAAGGAGCTGCCGTATCCCGATCCTACCATCGGTACACACATATGAATATGATTCAGCCAAAACAGTGTGCATCCACACATCATGAAATATCACTTATGTGGGACATGAGGTCAAAAGAAAGAAAAGAGCATGGCTTATCTGTTGTAACATGTGCTGTCAAGGATTAGTTTAAGGGATGTGATGCTACATCATAGTGTTTTTCAAAACACAATCCTTTTGTTGTACTTGTTGGTTGTCATAGCACTAAATCCCTTCGTTCTCTTCAGGTCAGTTCACTATCCAGAAGGTGTTGCCTCAGGCATCAGGCGAGTGTTCGAAGGTGAAGGTGAAGGTGCGTGTGAATGTACACGGGGTGTTTAGCGTTTCCAGTGCCTCCCTAGTAGAAGTACTAAAGGCTGGAGAAGGTGAAGAACCCATGGAGACGGACTCCGCTGCCAAAGAGGAAGAGGTAATGCCTTCTGATTAAATGAAGAATTACAATACACTTCACTGGATCCTGGCCGACTCACTGCAAAAATATGCGCTTAGCTAAACAAGAAGAATCTTAACTTGTCTATACACATCAGAGCATGACTGAAAGTCCTGTCTGCTGCTGTGTCTGCACAGTGTTTCTGATAAATTCTTGTTCTAAGCGCGTAACCTTATTGTTCCTGTAACATGTTGTTCACGTTTATATTTTTAAAGAACAAGATGCAAGTGGACCAGGAGGAGAAAAGCCAAAGTGATGGGCCGAAAGAGAATGCAGATAAGAAATCTGACGCTGAGGATATGGAGGTTACTGAAAGGGTCTAACATCTATATATATTGAGACACATCTTCCATAACTCACTGTGCAGCACTCCCAAGCACACTAATTGCTCCGTGGACTTTGACACATGCTGTTATTTTTACTTCCTGGTTCTGTGTCTACTCTGTGCCCTCACAGGATGGTCCCTGATGTTTTTTTGCTACTCAGTTGACTTTGCTGAGTGACATAATCACTTCAGAACAAAAATATTGAGTCTGTGTTTAAGCTTCAGCAAGTGAACTTGCCTGTTGATTGATCTCGCATTAATGCATGTATAATCATGTGTATATACAGTATAATACATTTAAAGTTAAGAAGTGCTGCTGTGTCTTCTGCTAGAGCTCACTGACCTTGAAGGTAGGTCAGAGATTAGAGGCTATGACCTGTTTTTTAGTTAAATGTACTTCCTTTTTCTGATTTGGATTTTTTGATGAAAATTGACTTGTCAATATGTCCACCAAGTATGTGACAGTTTAACTAGCGACAGGTGAAGACAGGACCAGGAATCAAAACCAACAGCAGCACCTTTTCAGCCTTTCCAAAAGTCCATGCAGCACTCACTACTCTGGCAAATTCCATATGCAGATCCTTGACGTTATACTTAGTATATTCACTGTTAAGTAAATTTACAGATTTTGTCTTTATCCCCCTTTTTTTTTTTTTACATTTAGGCATTTGGCAGATGCTCTTATCCAGAGCGACTTACATTTTTATCTCATTATACATCTGAGCAGTTGAGGGTTAAGGGCCGCGCTCAAGGGCCCAACAGTGGCAACTTTGTTGTTGTGGGTTTGAACCCGGGATCTTACGAACCGTAGTCCAATGCCTTAACCACTGAGCTTAACCAAATTAACCAGCTTGGCCCCCAAATAGCTTTTTGAAGCTACTAATTTCTGTGAGCTCTGTAAAACAAAACTAAAAACATCTTAGCTATTTAATCTGGCTTAAAAAAACAAAACACACACACACACACACACACACACACACTAAAACCTCAGTGAGTAGCTTCATGAGCACACCATATAATTTGTCTACCATACAGTAGTAAAATACAGTGTTTGTTTTACATTAAGATGTATTTCTGTTTTTTTAGACCGAAGAAAACAAACAGGAAAAGAAGAACGACCAGCCTCCACAAGCCAAGAAAGCCAAAGTAAAGACCAAGACTGTGGAATTGCCCATTGAGAACAGCCTACACTGGCAGCTTGCTAATGATATGCTCAATCTGTTTGTTGAGAATGAGGTAATGCAGCTTAATCCAAAAGCACATTAGGATCTAATGTCATGTCTGGATCACCAATTATTTCATTGTCAAAATTTGCATATTTGAAGTAACTTTCAAGAGTAGGTCTGCGTAGATCTGCCCTCAAAATGGAGTTAATCTTCTTTAGACTGGACATCACACTGCAATGACTGACCATCATTCAAAGCCTGTTTTAATTAAAACAAATTTTATTCTTACGTTTGGTATTTGTTTCCTAAGGGGAAAATGATCATGCAGGACAAACTGGAAAAGGAGAGGAACGATGCTAAGAACGGGGTTGAGGAGTACGTGTATGAGATGAGAGACAAACTGCATGGGGTACTGGAGAAGTTTGTCAGCGAGGAGGTACATCTGTAAAGCAAATCATTTATAATTAATTTATAATGCTGTCATATAGCTTACTACATTTTAGCTGTGATGGTGTAATCTTTCAGGATCGAGATACTTTTAGCTTAAAACTTGAAGACACCGAAAACTGGCTGTATGAAGACGGAGAGGACCAACAGAAGCAGGTGTACATCGATAAACTGACAGAGTTAAAGGTAAAGATTTATGTTTTGACAAGTTCAAAATAGAAACTCTAGATCGAAAAAATTGATTCTCTAGATAGCGGAAATAAATTATTAGTCTGTTTTTCCCCTCACACTTAGAAATTTGGACAGCCCATCCAGGAGCGAGCGAGAGAGGCAGAAGAGAGACCGAAAGCCTTCGAGGAGCTCGGGAAGCAAATTCAAAAGTACTTGAAGATTTTGGAAGCTTACAAAGCAAAGGTACACATTGGAGTTTACATTACCAATATTCTGGACTTCCAGTTATTTAAATGACATTAATATTACAGGAAGTGTTACTTGTGCATTTTAACTGACAAGTGGTCCCCCTTTTTTTTATGTCAGGACGAACAGTATGATCACCTGGATGAGCTGGAGGTGATGAAGGTGGAAAAGCAGGTGAACGAGGCCATGAACTGGATGAACAACAAAATGAATGAACAGAGCAAGCAGAGTCTGACACTACAGCCTGTTATTAAAGCCTGTGAGATACAAGCCAAAACCAAGGTAATGATCTTGTTTAAATTTAATTTAACAAACTTTTTTGTCCTGCACATTATTCCCCTTTGCAACCATTGGTTGGTTTGAGTTAAAAAAAACAAAAAAAAGAAAGGAGGAGTTTGGAGAAGAGGGAGGAGTTATCTGTCTTCTGTGTTTATATATCATCAATAACACTCAGTAAAAGGCTTTCTGTTATCTTTTCACTGTTCTTCGCATTTGGACTGCCCAAGTTTTAACACCATAAGAAAACAATTTCTACCGGAACAAGATTTAAAAAACATATTCTGCAGGACAAAACCAGAAAACTCTTACAATTTGTCTAAAGTACACATAAAGAACCAAATGTAAAAAATGTTCTTCTGACCAAGACCATGCTATTATGTTATTTATAATTATTATATCCTTTTAACTTTCTCACTACTCTTAAGAGATTCACACATTTTTATAACATAATAAATCAGCTTAATATTTGATATGAATCTAGCCTGCGAAGCTGATATGGCAATAAATCCAAATCCAAACAAAACAAATCACTGTTCTTTGTCTTTAGCATGCAGTCACATTTGTATAGGGGTGGGGCTCATCTTAAAGTCTTGGCGTACATGATTTTACTCTTATTTCAGGTTTCAAAAAGAAAGAGAAATGACATTGGAATCCATGAGTCGTTATGCAGACTTTGTTAAATGTTTTTTTTTTTAATGGTTTAAAAGGTTTTAAGGTTTCCAATGTTTTCTAAACATTAAATTATCCCATCAGGAGCTGTCCTCCACTTGCAACCCCATCATGTTAAAACCCAAACCCAAAGTTGAGCTCCCGAAGGAAGATAAGACGCCCGAACAGAACGGCCCAGTGAACGGACAGGAAGGCTCAGAGGCTCAGAACAGCAGCCCTAACAAAGACCAACCGACTCCTGAATCCACAGAGGCCAAACCACCAGAAATGGACATCGACTAACTTTCTTTTATCAGCTTCAGCGTTCTCTCAGCTAGTCTCCTGGTCATTGACTGAAACAAGCTACTCGTTAGTTTCGTTTTCAGAAAGCTCCACAAATCCTTCCTGAACTTGTCGTGTATGCGCTCCTTTTTTTTCTTCTTCTTCTTTTTTTTCCTGTATAAACTAAGGTTGCACTTTTGTTGTTGTTTTTTTTTTCACATTAAAGAAAGCTGAACTTGAAGATGGGGGGATTTTTGTTCTGTTTCACTTTGAAATATTCATGTACATGGTCGGAAAGTTAGCTTGGAGTTAAACAGCTGACGACAATATATGTTTGAGAAACTGCACAAGTTTCATTTTGATGGGTATTTTTCTATTTTTATTGGAGAAACATTTGCTTTTAGTTTTGCGTTGTTTTTTGTAATGTTTAATGATTATCTTCATTACTACAAATTAAAATGAAGTATGAAAAGCACTGGAAAGGAATGAAATGTAAAATAAGACCAGATGTTAAACAGGTCTGAATGTAGAAACAGATCTATTCCTGTAGTGCCACACATGGATGGGGTTTATGCGTGTCGTAGCTTTTTCCGAGTTCTCATGAGGTGCAATGTTTATGCCTTGCTGCCAGGACGAATAGTAGAGACCAACTACGTGGTATTTTTCAGTCACAGTAATAAAATTACTCATTTTTGGTACACTGATCCAGACGCTGTTTGAAACGCAATTCATTTGGAGGTAAAGTTCTCCTGCAGAACCCTGTATGGGGTGCTACGATCTCATCCCTTCATGTTCTTTCAGAGGAAAAGCAAAAAGGTTGTATATAATGTTTTGGTTTTGCAGAATATTTATGCTTTCCGTTTTGCTGAGGTGAAATAAAGGACTTGTAAGGATTTGTTTTTTTCCATGTGAGATTCAGTAATTCTGATAAAACCGTTAAAACAATGCAATGATTCTGTGTAAGATGATGGGTATAAAGATGGTAGAAATGTAAACGAAGGTGACAAGACAAATTCACTAGAAGACTAAATCACATCACACAATACAAGCATTCTGTAAGGGGTAGGGGCATGAGCACAGAATGGTAAACACTAACCTGAATCCTTCTAACATGACCCTGGTTTAGAGGCAAGAAAACTTTTCAAAGCTTGAGTATGAAACTAAGCACATACTTTTTCCCTTAAGTGTCAGTAAACACAAAAGTAAAAAAAAAGAATATGATTGACAATTAATCTGAAATCTAAGTAGCTTTACTGTTTTAATGTAAAGAATCTAATGTAAATCTTAAGTTTTTTATGCTTTTCTTTTTCATCCTCCTAAAAGCACTTATTAGTAAAGTCTGATCAAAAAAGGTTGTATCTGAAGAAAATTTATATATGACTGTATAAAATATTTGCCTATTAAAGCCATAAATATTCTCTGCATACTCCAGATCAGAAACTTTATGAGAAAATGGCATATTAAAGGATTTCCACTAGATTATACACTGTTTAAAAGTTTGGGGTCACTTGCAAATTTCTTAGTTTTTCTTTAGTGATTTATTTTCTACATTCTACAACAATACTGGGGATTTCAAAACCATAAAATAACACACATGGGATTAGGTAATTATGTAACAACAAGAAAAAACAACAGTTATTTTAAGACACAGAGGTCGGCCTTTCTGTAATAGTTCTTGCAAGAACAGTATTGTCAAGTGCATTTGCAAAATCTGTCAAGCACCATAATGAAACTGGCTCTCATGAAGGCCGTCCCAGGAGGGCGAGACCAAAACCTACCTCTGCCACAGACCAGAAGTTCATTTAGAGTTATCAGCCTGAAAAATGACCAATTAACAGCACCTCAGATTAGAGGCGTTATAAAGTCTTTACAGAGCAGAAGTAGCAGAAACATCTCACCATTAACTGTTCAAAGGAGATTAATGCATTTTTTGGACGCCTTCAGCATTCCTTTACAATGTAGAAAAGAAATAAAAATCAGGAACCATCATGGAGTTAGAAAGTGTTCTAAAACTTTTGAACGGTAGTGTATATAAGAATGGGATGAATATGTGTAAATATACAGTCCATCCGATAAGTATTCACAGCGCATCACTTTTTCCACATTTTATGTCACAGCCTTATTTTAAAATGGATTACTTTTTTTTTTTAGAATTCTACACACAACACCCCATAATGACAACATGAAAAAAGTTTACTTAAGATTTTTGCTAATTTATTTAAATTTTTTTTTGAGAAAGCACATGTACATAAGTTCACAGCATTTGCAAAATTGCATCCTGTTTCCCCTGATCATCTTTGAGATGTTTTTGCAGCTTAATTGGAGTCCACTTGTGGTAAATTCAGTTGATTGGACATGATTTGGAACGGCACACACCTGTCTATATAAGGTCCCACAGGTGACAGTTCATGTCAGAGCACAAACCAAGCATGAAGTCAAAGGAATTGTCTGTAGACCTCCGAGCCAGGATTGTCTCTCGAGGCACAAATCTGGGGAAGGTAACAGAAAAATTTCTGTCGCTTTGAAGGTCCCAATGAGCACAGTGGCCTCCATCATCCGTAAGTGGAAGAAGTTCGAAACCACCAGGACTCTTCCTAGAGCTGGCCAGCCTGAGGGATCGGGGGAGAAGGGCCTTAGTCATGGAGGTGACCAAGAACCCGATGGTCACTCGGTCAGAGCTCCAGGGGTCCTCTGTGGAGAGAGGAGAACCTTCCAGAAGGACAACCATCTCTGCAGCATTCATCAATCAGGTCTATATGGTAGAGCGGCCAGAGAGTCTCATCAGACCTGAGAATTTATGGTCTGAGAGTCCTTCAGGTGCCTTTTGCAAACTTCCGTCTGGCCGCTCTACCATACAGGCCATAGGAGAAGAAACATCTCAAGGATGATCAGGGGAAACAGGATTCGCCTGAGCTCAATTTTGCAAACGCTGTGAACTTATGTACATGTGCTTTCTAAATTTTTTATTTTTTTTATTTTATAAATTTGCAAAAATTTCAAGTAAACTTTTTTCATGTTGTCACTATGGAATGTTGTGTGTAGAATTCTGAGGGAAAAAATTAATTTAATCTATTTTAGAATAAGGCTGTGACATAACCTAATGGTGAAAAAGTGATGCGCTGTGAATACTTTCCGGATGAACTGTACATAATTAGTGACCACACTAGTGCAAATCGAGATGTTTATCTGAGTTATAGCAATTAAAAGTGACAGCAGTGCAAAAGTGGGTGATGCAAAACAGGTTTAATGAGAGTCAATGGAGACTAAGGTACATGATGAGCATATGAATATGACTGTGAGCAATGAGAATGTTACGGAAAAGAGCTTCACGTATTACCAAGAAGGCGTACTGGCTGAGGGACCATCATGACCAGTAATCCCAATCACGTCCCCTGGCACCATAAGCGGTGTTAAAGCAGCGTATGGCCCTGGAGACCAAGGATTTCATGAGTCTGTCCATAGAGCAGCTCTGTGATAGAAGTCACTGAACATTCTCTTCTCCTCCACACAGAGGGTGACTGGTGTTGGACATGATGGACAGCACTTTGTCCTCCTTTCCAGCTCCAGCGAGTCCAGCTTAAAGCCCACCACAGACCCAGCTTTCCTGATCACCTTGTTCATTCAAGTGGCATCTCTACAGTATAGAGGAGAATACTGATCATCACTGATGGCTAGAACCATAAAAACATCTGACTGTCTTTTTTTTATTACAAAAACAGCCTTTTTCCATCTTAGAAATATTGCCAAACTTAGGAGCATCTTTTCCGTATCTGATGCAGTCAGATCTAGATCTAGTTCATGCATTCATGACCTCCAGACTGGACTATTGTAATGCATTACTAGGTGGTTGTCCTGCATCTTCAATAAACAAGCTACAGTTACTCCAAAATGCAGCCGCCAGGGTTCTTACTAGATCCAGAAAATATGATCTACATTTACATTTACATTTAGGCATTTGGCAGACGCTCTTATCCAGAGCGACTTACAAAAAGTGCTTTAATGTTTACATAATTGGATACATACTTACACTGGGTTAACTAGGTTAATAACTAAGTGCCATTAGTCCAACACAACTAAGAAGAGTTGGGGGGGGGGGGGGGGGGGGGGAGGTTAGTCCAAGTACTGGAGAAACAGATGAGTCTTGAGTCGTTGTTTAAAGATAGTCAAAGTATCAAAGTCAAAGTGTCAAAAGTCAAAGTCAAAGTGTGATCATATAACACCTATATTATCATCCCTGCACTGGCTACCTGTTCAGTTTAGAATTAATTACAAAATAGTACTACTTACATACAGTAGTAGGCTTTAAATGGTTTAGCTCCCACATACCTAACCAGTCTTCTGATACGCTATAATCCACCACGTCCCTTAAGATCACAAAACTCTGGACTTCTGGTAATTCAGTTTGCCAGTTTAAAAGTAGACTCAAGACGCATCTCTTTAATCTGGCACACGCGTAACTCATCCCATAACCTCATACTCCAGTACATCTATCCTGAATGGCAACTACGCTAATTCTCTCCATCTGTTCTGTACTTTTCTACCCATCCCGAGGCATCTGGAGATTGTACCAGCTTCAGTAGACAAAGGCCAACCCTGTGAGGATCCTGAGGCATCCAGAGAAGGACCAGCTCCAGCTGAATTCTGCCTTATTATGGTTGGAGCTACACATCCTGCTCCTGTGCTCCCAGTGATCCAGACCCCATCTGCCCTCTGCACCTACTGACTCCCTGTGCTGAACTGGACTTCATGTTAATTTAAAGAATTTCTGTTATATTGTACTTTCACCTGCACAACACACATGATATTATATCATCTCTATCCATTATCACCCAGATGAGGATGGGTTCCCTGTTGAGTCTGGTTCCTCTCAAGGTTTCTTTCTATTACCATCTCAGGGAGTTTTTCCTTGCCACTGTCGCCTTCACCCTTGGCTTCTTCATCAGAGACATTTCATTAATTCATCTCATTATTATCTAGACACATATTTCTCACACATACACACTTCCAAATATTTTATTTTCTAAAAAAATTCTTTTATCTTTGTGAAGCTGCTTTGAGACAATGACCATTGTTAAAAGCGCTATATAAATAAAATTTAATTGAATATACAGAAGTTCACTGTTCTCTGATCAATCCAGTCTGTCATCCAGCAGAAGCCCTAAGGTGATTATATGTCCTCACCACCTCCACATTACTGTAACTCCCCCGATGGTGTCCAGCGGTGCTGTGGACCCAGTTTGGACAAAAGTCTCTCATCATCCCCTTGTGTTAGAGGTCTTTACAGACTTTCGCCCATGTAGTGTCTATGTTGCATTTTGCCTTAAATGGCTGAGAAACTAATAATATAGAACTTATTATGCATATAACATATTCTATACAACTCATAGAACATAACTTATTATTGAAAAACTGTACAAAAGGGGGTACAAAACTGTAATTAATGCTCCATACTAAGGTACTGCGAGACATCAATTATTTTTAGTAATCCTGATTAATTGGTACGTGTGACGTTCTTGACGCATGCGCAGATGATCTGCACCGGCTTCAGCCACCACCTGACAAAACTACAAGAAGTAAATAATCCTCCCGAAGAGAATTAAATGTTGTATATTATGTTACATAACGTTCATGGTTAAAAAAATAAAAGTAAATCCTCTAGAATTTGCATTGCGGTGACACAACACTTATTTCAGCTGGGGGGAAGAAAACTTTAGCCTGGCGTTACTTCCGGTATTAGGGTTGACTTCATTGACACAACCAAGCTCATCGGGAATGTGATTGGACAAACAGCGCCGACGGTGAACAGCCAGCCAATCGGCGCGCGGCAGGGGCGGGACTAAGCGGAGTCAGTGACTGAGGGCAGTGTGAAGTAGCGCGCGCTGCTTCTGCTGGTGTTTATTTCTCTCAATACTCTGTGGGTAAGTTAGTCATTAATCTACTGAGTTAGGATGGTTTATTACACAACTTAGTCCGGAACGAGAGTGTTGTTTTTAAGGTCTGGGTACAGCCAGTTTTATTAGCTAGAAACCTGTCATGTCCGCTGAGGTTTAGCTAGCTGTTAGCTCTGATAATAAGTTATAACTTGTGTAATAAGTGTTAATAAGCGGGTGAGGGTTAGAGATGTGTGTGTGTGTGTGTGGGGGGGGGGGGGTGTCGGGGTTGGGTTGATCAGGGTTTAGTTTAAATGTAATGCCTGTAGAATAGAACGATGAGCTGGGACTCTTCCTGGATCACACCTGTGTGTGTGTGTGTGTGTGTGTGAGGTGTGTGTGTGTGTGGTGTGTGTGTGTGTGTCACTGAGATGTGTGTGGCTTGGTGTTATTATTGTTATTATTATTATTATTATTCAGATGTATCTGCTGCATGTTACACACACTGTTCTCCTTTAGATCAAAAGTAAACGGACACTCCCAGCAGGTCCAACTGGAAGCGTTGGGATTCTGCGCATGCGCACATGTCCGCACCCATCATTGCAGTTCATTTCATCATACATCATGGACCTTTGTGTACAGCAAATGCTGTTTGTGATTTTAAAAACATAAAATGAATACGATACACACATAATCAGAGTGTGACAATCACACAAAGGGGTGGAGGGGGGGCAAATATTTTGTCACTGACCCGGGTACACAGTCCGACTACTGCATGGCTTATCAATATACAAACAATAGCAGGAGACAACAAGGACAACAGTCTCATTAAGGCCTTGAAGCGAATCAGAGAAGTGTGTGTGATCACTCTGTATTGTATCACACACACACACACAAACACAAAGACTGGTGCGGGGGATTAGTCATATATATATATATATATATACATACATATATATATATATATATATATATACACACACACCTGATTACACACTGTGCACTAATAAAGTCAGTAGTTTTTATTATACTGTAAAGTTTACGTTTTTCCATGGACTCTTTTAAAACATTAATTGTGTACATTCTGTGTTAAACTAAAAACTATAACATATTAATATAACTAACTCAGAGTGTGCTCAGTAACAGGTTGACCTGCTCTTACAGAGGGGTTGTAAATGTTATATACCTGTATATATAATTTAAAGTGTTCTACCTATATTAAACACTTTCTTTGCATCCCGCAGATTTGTAATAAATTAATTGGATTAATTAGCAGGCACTCAGGTCATGTGACATTATGTGACGCCTGTGACACTCGCACAGCCTGAGTACTTAAAATTAATCTGTTAATAACCAAATATTATATAATTCAATAAAATGTATTTCTTACAATTGTTTTATTTTAGTTTATTATTTTTAAAAATAATTATACATAGCTATAAGCTGTGATATAATTATTTATTTTTACAATAATTGGTGGCTCAGTGGTAGGTGTTTCTGTCATGCTGAAGGCCCGGATTAAATCGCCAGCTGGTGCCCAAACCCCAGCCGCTGGATGCAGTGCCGGTCCCAAGCCCGGATAAAATGGGAGGGTTCTGTCAGGATGGGCATCCGGTGTAAAACCATACATGCCAAGCTTGTATGTGTGAACTGGGTGACCCCTTGTCAGGAGCAGCCGAAAGAATATCAACAATACCACTTAAACAAGTCCAAACTGAACCCCCTTCCCCCCCCCCCCTCCAAAAAAAAGGCAGATGAACAGAAGGCATTAAGCTTAACAGAAATCGTTACGGAGAGTGTCCCTAGCTGTCAGTCGTATAACCACGCAGAAGAGTGTGTTACAACTTAAACAATAATCAATGCTCTAATAATGTGCTTAACTATTCCAGTTCACTGTTCCAGGACGATACGACTAAAACATCACATCACAATACAACACTTAGGATTTCTATAATACATGATGTGCATTAGCTACAAAAACAGTGAAAAGGATAAAAAAATTCTAATACTTGCTTAATTACTTTTTTTGGATTACAATTTAAATACGGTTTAGTTTTACCTACAAATCATTTTTTATAATCAACGTTTATAAATGTTAAGTAAAAAAAAATGCCATCACATGTCTTACGATGTTTAATCTCAACGTCAGAACGGTTTAGTCATAATTCTTACACAACAACTAACAGCTACTTCTGTTATTCCGTGTGTGGGTATTCAAACATCTTCCTACAGGAATGTTCAAATGTCTGAGGATCAGGAAGCACAGACTGATGAACTGCTGGCTCTAGCGAGTATTTATGATGAGGAGGAGTTTCGCCGAGCCGAATCCGGCGGTGAAGGTGAAATCCACCTGTGTCTGGAGCTTCCTCGGGACTTCAAGCTGCTGGTCAAAGGTGAGACGATGTTGGATTCATTCAGTCTAGCGTTTAAATCTGACTCACCCCACTCACCTGAGCTTGTGTGAACGTCCCTGCACAGGGGATAAATGTGTGGAGTACAGCGTGTCCTTCCTGCCTCCTCTGGTCTTGAGTTTCGAGCTTCCTGTCGATTATCCTTCCTCATCAGCGCCGGTGTTTACGCTGAGCTCCAAGTGGCTGTCTAGACTCCAGGTGAGGAAATCCTTGGTTTTGAGTTTGTCTGTTCTGTTTTGATCCTTACTCACGCTTGAATTAAAGAAAAAAATGTTTATCGCTGATGATGTTTCGCTCTCCACCTGTCTGTCTCTCTTCACCTTATCTGTTCTTTAGCTGACGTCTCTGTGTAAGCGTCTGGATGACCTGTGGCAGGAGAATAAGGGCAGTGTGGTGCTCTTCACCTGGATCCAGTTCCTCAAGGAGGAGGCTTTGGACTTCCTGGGCCTGCAGTCTCCTCTGGAGATCGCCAGCAACAGCAGCAAACGTTCTCAGCTAGAGAGCTGCAGAACCGATGGAGCCACCGACCGTGCTGAAAGCGCAGGCATGGAGAAGAAGAAGCCGGTGGAGCTGGACCCCCGTGCGGTTCTGGAGTCGCATGTGGACCTGCTGTGCCACCTCCTGGACTTTGACGAAGCTCAGATGCAGAAGTTCTTTGACAATAAGGTCTTCTGCTGCGGGATTTGCTTCTCTGAGAAGCCGGGCTCCAGCTGCACGCTCTTTAAAGGGTGTCAGCACGTTTACTGCAAAGCCTGCATCAAGGAGTTCTTCCAGATCCAGATCCGAGACGGCCAAGTTCAGTGCCTTACCTGCCCCGAGCCCAAGTGCGCCTCTGTAGCGACCCCTTCCCAGGTACTTTCTTACACCTGTGTGTGTCTGCAGCATCATTTAAAGCTAATCTATCTCACATAAATGTGATATTAACTTGAGATTGTCTTGAAGTCAATAAGTTAGCTTGAAACATCAGGTGAGTTACGTGAAATATTAAAAGGCCTGTAATGTCATACGAACATAAAAGAGAATAAAACGTTAGCAGCCGCGTCACACACTGTGTGTCTCTAACAGGTGAAGCTGCTGGTCGGGGAGGACGAGTTTGCGCGCTACGATCGCTTGTTGCTGCAGAACTCCCTGGACCTTATGTCGGACGTTGTTTACTGTCCCCGCTCGTCCTGTGGCTCGGCCGTGATGCTGGAGCCCGACTCCACCATGGGCCTGTGTCCGGGCTGCCGCTACGCCTTCTGTACGCTCTGCAAGCACGCCTACCACGGCCTCCTCCGCTGCCTGCCCTCCTCCCGTGAGCACTTTTACTAATGATGAGTTCTATATTCAGGCCACAGCTAATTAAATGTAACTGACAGGAGAACCCTAAAGGCTAACGTCCAACTGTGGGCACATGTGTGACTCCAAATAAAGGGAGGGGATGAGGACTTGTATTTTAACTTTTACCAGTTTTGTTGAGAATTATTCATTTTTTTAGCCACACCCTTAATTACTTTTGAAGAGGTTATGCAAATATACAGTGCATCACAAAAGAGTTTGAATATTGTGACAAAGTTAAGATCTTTTGCAGTTTAACGTGAAAGTGAAACTCATTCTAGATTACATGAAAAGTGAAATATTTTATGCCTTGTTTGTTTTAAGTTCGATGATCACGATTACAGCTGATTAAAATTAAAAGCCCAGTATCGCAAAATATTAGAATATTTCATTTGAAGTTTGTGTAAATTACTATTTATACAGTATAAATACAGTGTATCTCTGGGTCTAGTTCAGCACACACATGGGGAAGACTGCTGACTCGATAGGTGTCTAGAAGATGACAGAAGGTGCGGTAGTGTATTTAAGGAAACCTGACTGGAAGGAAAAGGTGTGACAGGAAAATATGCCCGAGCAACATGGACGACTGCAGCCTGATTCAGAAGGAAATCTGATTTAGGAACTTGGGAGAATCCACAAGGAGTGGTGTGAGGCTGGAGTCAGTGCATCAAGAGCCACCACACACAGACGTCTTCTGGGCACGAGCTTCAACTGCTGCACTTCTTGTGAGAAGCCACTCATGAGCCAGAGACAACGTCAGAGGCATCTTACCTGTTGCTCAGTGGTCCAAAGTCCTATTTTAGATCTTGATTTGGAAACTACGCTCCTAGAGTCTGGCACAGATGTATTTTTCAGAACTTTGTTAATTCTTTTTTGGTTGATTTTAGAAAATATTTTAATATTTGAGATACTGGATTTTTGATATTCCTGAGCTGTAAACCGTAATCATTAAAATTACAACAAAAAAGACTTGAAATAATTCACTTTACATGTAATTAATCTGGAATATATGAGAGTTAACTTTGTCATGAGATTTTGTCATGTCATTTGAGATGCATTGAGCAGAATTTTTTAAGAAGCTTCTCAGACCTACAAGCCTATTTTATTAAATTGACATTTTCATTCTTTATTGAAATGGGAAAAAAAGATTGTTTAAAGATTCCTTTCTTTTTTTCCTAGAGGAGCTCCATGACCTGCATGAGAAGTACATGGCTGCCTCAAAGGATGAGAAAAAATTCATGGAGCAGCGTTTTGGTAAGCAGGTAATCCAGCGTGTTGTTGAGGAGAACTGCAGTAAGAAGTGGCTGGAAGAGAACTCTAAATCCTGTCCTCGCTGTGGATGTCACATTCAGGTCAGCTTCACTGCTGCGTCTTAAAACCCTAAAACTACGCGACCTGACCGAAACGCCGCAACCTGAGAAAAACTAACTAAAAATCTAATCTTTGTGGAATTTTATGTTTGGAGAAACCCTGGTTAGATCTCAGCGAAACCGAAGTTAGAGCTTAAATGGTTCTATAAACAGCTCAGTTAGATGACGAGAAGGGGGACTGAGGACAATCAGAGTAAATTTCTATTTGTTTAATGCATTGGATGGTTTTGTGTAATGTTTGTTTGAGTGCAGATCTTCATAGACACTTAATAACGAATGAGTTCTGAGCGTGCTCTGTGTGTTTCCTTACGCTGTAGAGCTTTGTGTCTCTGTTCTAAACTGAATGAACGCTGAGAGATGTTTTAACACACGTCTTTCCTCTTCACTCTGCAGAAGATAGAAGGCTGCAACAAAATGACCTGCTCCACCTGTGGGCGGTACTTTTGCTGGATCTGCATGACTCCTCTGTCCCTAACCAACCCTTACGGCCACTACAGAAACCCCAAACTGCCCTGCTACGACAAGTATGACTCCGCCTACACGCACACCCCTACACACACCTCTACACACACCTCCAATTCAGTTCAATTTTATTTGTATAGCGCTTTTAACAATCAAAATGGTCAGTTTGTCCCTGATGAACAAGCCGAGGACGACAGTGGCAAGGAAAAACTCCCTGAGATGGTAATAGGAAGAAACCTTGAGAGGAACCAAACTTAACAGGGAACCCATCCTCATCTGGATGATAACGGAGAGCAGGGATTGATCTGCATTCATACTGTGTGTAGGGTGGCAGCAAGTTCAGCTATAATAGCTGATGTTAACATGGAGTCCAGGTTGTCACTGGTAGACTTTTAGGAAATTCCAGTCCTGAACTATCGAGCAACTGCAGCAAGTCAAGTCCTCAGGGAAACAGCTGTCAACACCAGTCGAGGCCAGAATCGTCTTCATGGTAAAGTAAAACAGTCCCCAAAAACCAGACTCATGCCAAAGAGACTCACAGGGCATCCATGTGACGAGATCTCCAACCAGAAGCGGGGCACCAGGATGGGTCAGACAGGTCCGGAGGGCAGAGGGAGTCTGGATCACTGGCAGCTCAGGTACAACATGTTTAGCTCAACAGAGAGAGGGAAGAGAGAGAGGGAAGAGAGAACAGGAGAGGGGAGAGCAGAGGAGGAGAGATAACAGTTAGGTCCGGTCACAGTCGAACAATGTATAATGTGAATGTATATTAACTGTAGAGTGCAAGCAGAGACTCCAGCAGGACTAACTATGACATCATAACTAAATGGAGAGCCAGAAGGAAACACAAACATGAAGGGGAACTGAGATGTAAAGCAACCAATCACCTCACCGTCAACAAACCTGAGTGATCAATGAGAGTGAGGAAGACAGCATCCAAACATACCAGTTCACCATAATACTCTACGTCCATGAGTCCCCCAGATCTGCTCCTTTACCTATGGCAAATCTATTTATAAAAATGCTTGGCTAAATAAATAGGTTTTTAGCCTGGACTTAAACACTGAGACTGTGTCTGAGTCCCGAACACTATTTGGAAGACTATTCCATAACTTTGGGGCTTTGTAAGAAAAAGCTCCGCCCCCAGCTGTAGTTTTCATAATACGCGGTACTGACAAGCAGCCTGCATCCCTTGATCAAAGTAGGCGTGGCGGATCGTAAGACACTAGCAGTTCACTCAGGTACTGCGGCGCGAGACCATTTAATGCTTTATATGTCAAGAGTAGTATTTTAAAATCAATGCGAAATTTCACAGGGAGCCAATGGAGTGAAGATAAGATAGGGGTGATGTGCTCGTATCTTCTGGTTCTAGTGAGAACTCTCGCTGCTGCATTCTGGACTAGCTGAAGCTTATTTAAGCACCTAGTTGAACAACCAGACAGTAAAGCATTACAATAGTCCAACCTAGAGGTGATAAAAGCATGAACTAGTTTTTCTGCGTCGTTTAGCGACAATATATTTCTTATCTTGGCAATATTTCTGAGGTGAAGAAAGCTATCCTGGTAATATTATCTACATGAGCTTCAAAGCCTTAAAACTGAACCCTGCAGAACACCAAACTCCACTAGAGAACATGCAGAATAATCACCATTTAAGACAACATACTGGTAACGATGGGTCAGATAGGATCTGAGCCAGGAGAGGGCTGTACCCTTAATTCCTACTACATTTTCTTATCTGTGAACGCTGCACTGAGGTCGAGTAATACAAGCATAGTTACAGAACCCTGATCAGAGGCCAATAGGATGTCATTTACTACTTTAACGAGTGCTGTCTCTGTACTGTGATGAGGCCTAAATCCTGACTGATACAGTTCATGTATGCCATTTCTATGTAGATATGAGCATAGCTGCTCCGCTACTATCTTTTCCAGAATCTTAGAGATAAAGGGGAGGTTTGATATCGGCCTGTAATGTCAGGTTTCTTAATAATCGGTTTGAGTACATTATGTATGATAGAGACACTCTTGTTTCTATTGGTATACAATGTACCTAAAATTCAACGTTTTAACTCCGTATCCGAGCTGGCCGAGTGAGATCCTAAGGGAGAACAAAGGACGTGATGCAAAGCGGCAGCCCTGAGGGAAACCAGCCGGCGTCAGGAACAGGCAGAGCGCCCGTGCACACCACACACCTCTGCCTAGCATTTTGCTCGCTAACGTCCAGTCACTGGAGAACAAGCTCGATGACCTCAGGGCCAAAGTAAAGTACCAGAGAGACAATCGGGACTGCAATCTCCTCTGCTTCATCGAGACATGGCTGAACCCAGCGGTGCTGGATCACACCATCCAGCCGACCAAGTTCTTCTCGGTTCACCGCATGGACAGGACACGGGACTCGGGGAAGTCAAGGGGAGGCGGCGTGTGTTTAATACGGTGCCAATACGGCACCGGTACCTATATAACCGGTATGTACCGGACCGAATCAGAGTGCCTTATTTCGTTGTCACTTAAATGCCTGAACTGTCGATTGAATGACACAGTTGTAATAAGCATCAGATTCATTAACACACATGATCGCTAGTAAAATTTTAATACTGCATTTATGGGGGTGTAAGAAAGGATCGAAAAAATAAATTATTTCCTTAATTGAAAAAATCTTAAACACTTCGGAAAGCTGTGATAATACAAATCCAAAAAATTATTGCAGTGATGTCTATTTTATTTTTGTAGATCAAAGTTTATTAGATTAGATAAAAAAATTTAAAGCACAAATCATCAGGAAATGAGAGACCATCCGCGATCCGCATGAATGCAGCAACTAACGTTACACTCGCTCTGACGGCAGCGGGTGGTCTACCGCTATCTTAGCTTGCTAAATTAAACAACTTTCGTTAGAATGCCTAAAACTAGACGTCGAAAGTGTGGCTATATTTCACAAGAAAGGATTCTGTAAATGTTTTACAGCAGTTGCGTATAAAGGGGGAAACACGTCAAATCTAATGAAACATTTGAGGGCACACGGAGTAAAGTTAAAAGCAGAGGGAGGCACCTTTGACAGCTTGTGGACAACAGCTGGCACTATCGCTGTGGATGACCCCAGCCCCAGTCATACCAACCGTAGCAAAAACGAGTCCACAGATTATGATGTCGACAGCAGCCTTTCCGCAGGTTAGTAGTAGGCTAATGTTTTAAAAGTATCGGATTTGGCACTGGTATCGAAAAAAACCCAAACGATACCCACCCCTAGTGTTAGGGGTTATTTTTTATACCGGTGCCAAATCGATACTTTTAAACGGTACCGGTGCCAAAACGGTGCCTGAACCGATACTTTACCAAAGCCACAAAATGATGGTGGATGACTTAAGAATACATTTTTATTAAACAAAACATTGAATGCTTAAAATTGAACAATATATTAAAAGTTTAAAGTATATATGAATATATAAGTACTGTTGTAGTACTACTAGTACTATCTGGAAAGCCATAATTATAAAAAGAATCCATGTTACATTAGTATTTTACAAATTGTTTGACCATGTGTTAGCATGAATGCAAGATTTGCATTTTGCAATTACCATTACATTAGCCTACGACTAACCTGCGGAAAGGCTGCTGTCGTCATCATAATCGGTGGAGTCCTTTTTGCTACGGTTGGTATGACTGGGTGCTGGGGTTCACCCACACCGATAGTGCCAGCTGTTGTCCGCAGGCTATCAAACACGGTGCCTCCCTCTGCTTTTAACTTTATTCTGTGTGCCCTCAAATTTTTCATTAGATTTCACCTGTTTTCCCCTTTACACGCAACTGCTGTAAAACATTCACTGCACGTGTAACCACCGGGTATATAGGTATCGGTGCTGTATTGGCATCGGTTTTCGGTACCCAACCCTAGTGTTTAATGGTGAACAGCAGCTGGTGCCACAGCGCGAGCGTTGTTTCTCTTACACGCTCCTGCACACCAAACCTGGAGCTACTGTCGATCATATGTCGTCCTTTTTATCTACCTCGGGAGTTTACATCGATCATAATCAGCGCCGTTTATATTCCACCACAAGCGGACACGGACACTGCCTTATGCGAGCTGCATGAGGCACTCACACAGCATCAAACACAACACTGGGACGCTGCACTTATTGTGGTGGGGGACTTTAACAGTGCCAACCTCAAACGCGCAAAGCAGAACTTTCATCAACACATCACCTGCCACACCAGGGGCCAAACGATACTGGACCATCGTTACACGACAGTCCGCTACAAGTCACAGACGGCTACAAGGCACAATCTCGCCCTCCGTTTGGTAAATCCGATCATGCCGCCATCTTCCTCATGCCAAAATATAAACAAAGGCTGAAACAGGAAGTTCCGGTTCAGAGGGAGGTCGCGGGCTGGACGGACCTATCGGTGGCCGCCTTACAGGACGCACTCGATGACGCAGACTGGGACATGTTCAGAAACAGCTCAGATGATGACGTCAGCGTGTTTACGGAAGCCGTTGTGGGATTCATTGGTAACCTAGCGGATGCTACTGTGAAGAAAAAGACTATTAGAACGTTTCCCAACCAGAAGCCGTGAGTGGATAAAACCATCCGCGACGCTCTGAGATCTCGCACCACTGCCTACAACATGGGACTTGCGTCGGGGGTCATGGACCTGTACAAAGCTGCGTCAAATAACGTCCGGAAAACAATGAAAGAGGCGAAGCAGCGCTACTGGAGGAAACTAGAGTCACAGCTTCAACAGAGTGACTCTAGAAGCCTGTGGCAGGGACTAAGGACAATAACGGACTATAAAACACAACAACCGGTATGACGAAGGCGGACGTGACTCTGGCAGACGAGCTGAACACTTTCTATGCTAGCTTCGAGGCTGCAGCTAAAGACGCTGGCGATGCTAATGCTAGCGGCGCTAACGGCTGCAGATAGGAAGACACCGCCAGCACTGGTAACGTGTTTATCTTCAGCGAGGATGACGAGAGAAGAGCTTTCAAGAGAGTGAACACCAGGAAAGCAGCAGGACCAGACGGCATCTCAGGTCGTAATCTCAGAACCTGCGCAGACCAGTTAGCTAGCAGATCTATGTTCACTGAGATATTTAACATCTCTTTATCTCAGTCGGTGATCCTCACATGCTTCAAAGAGTCCTCCATTGGTCCTGTCCCGAAGAAACCTCATCCTGCTTCTCCTGCTTTGAGCGGCTGGTCAAGGACTTCATCATTTCGTCTCTATCAGACACACTTGACCCGCTACAAACCCGTCCAAATCATTCTACTGATGATGACATCTCAAACCTCCTCCGCACATCTCTCACTCACTTGGACACTAGAAGGGAGAATTATGTTAAAATTCTCTTCAGCGACTACAGCTCAGCATTCAATACCATAATTCCCTTTACACTCACCACCAAGCTGGAGCACCTCGGACTCAACCCCTCTTTGTGCCAGTGGATCTCTCTTTTCTAACTGGCAGACCACAGGCAGTAAGGATGGGTGGACATGTCTCAGCCTCCCTTACTCTCAGCACTGGAGCCCCCCAGGGTTGTGTTCTGAGCCCCCTGCTGTACTCTTTGTACACGTATGACTGTGTGGCCACTACAAGCTCCACCACCATCATTAAGTTCGCTGATGGCACCGTCGTGGTGGGCCTAATCTCTGACAACGACAGGACGGCCTACCTAAAGGAGATTGGGAATCTGGAGAACTGGTGCCAGAGGAACAACCTCCTTCTAAACATCAGTAAGACAAGCTGTTGATAGTGGACTTCAGCACTAAGCAGTAGAGGAACTACCAGACCCCATCATCAACGGAAGCCCAGTGGAGAGAGTGGGAGAGCTTCAAATACCTCGTTGTTCACACCTGTGATGGTCCTGTCACATCAACTCCGTGGTGAAAAAGGCCTGGCAGCGTCTCTACCACCACAGACGAACTTTTACTCCTGCACCATAGAGAGCATCCTGACGGGAAACATCTCAACCTGGTTCAGGAACAGCACCATACAGGACAGACGAGCTCTACAGAGGGTGGTGTGATCAGCTGAGCGCATCATCTGCACCGAGCTCCCTGACCTGCACTCAATCTACAGCAAGCGGTGCTGGACCAAGGCGAAGAAGATGGTGAAAGACCTCAGCCATCCCAACAATGGACGGTTCACTCTGTTGAGGTCAGGAAAGCGATTCCGATCCCTAAAGACCAACACAGAGAGACTGAGGAGGAGCTTCTTCCCGCAGGCAATACGGTCTCTAAATCAGTACACCACACAGTACTGATCCATTTTGCACATCCACACACATGGTTTTTGCACTTACTGTGGACATTCTGGACATTCACTTACACTAGTGTCCATTGCACAACTACACATTCGTGGACATTAGTTAATTATCCAATTACTCTATCACAAGACACTTTAAATATGTCACCTTCAAGCATAATTGCACACCTCCTGGATGTTCTGTTACCCGGATGCACAGTGTATGTGACTGTGTATGTGACAAATAAAATTTAAATTTAATAACTGCTAATTTAAAAGATTTTGGAACATACCCAATGCTGAGTGAGGAATTAATTATTCTCAACAGGGGTTCTGTTATTGCTGGTACTATCTGTTTAAGAAAATGTGTCGGTACAGGATCTAATATACAGGTTGATGAATTTGCAGAAGAGATGAGTGAAATTAGAACTACCCCTTAGGGGTGAAACCTCCACTCCTACACACACCTCCACACACACCTCCATCTCTACACACACCCAACCCCTACACACACCTCTACACACACCTCTACACTTCTCCTGGCTTTACTGGAAGAATAAAAAGTTATTTTGAAGAGTACATTTGAGATATAAGATGTGTTCTCATCTCTCCCAAAACTTTTTTATTCTCTCCCCAGACTGTTCCACGGCATACAAGAAGACGAGGGTTCGAGTGATGAAGATGAGTAAACAGGAGTTCAGTGACCCCATCTGGAGGCTTTTCGCTGGTGCACTTCCACCTGCTACCTGCTGTGTAGAACCCCTCGCTTTACATAGATTTTTGTCTCATTTGTAACAGTTCCAAACTAATTAATGATCATCTCGGTGAAGGAGATTCAGGAACAAAACAGCTTGAAATTTGTTGGACACAGAAGCCTCGATGAGAACGTGAAACTCAAACTGTTCTTCAGACGTGTCTTCATAAACAAGGTTCTCATGTTTATGTCCTTGTGTATGAGGTACGAGAGACTTTTGTGAGAGGAACGGGTGAGGACTGAGTTTGGAAATCATTTCTGTTTGATCTGAAAATGAATGAATCAGTAAATTAAAAAAGTTTAAGAAGAATCATGTTGAGATCAGAATAAAGCTGCTATTAAAAATATCTTATTTCTCTATTGGGATTATATATATATATTTTTTTTTTCTTTGACAATTCTTTAATCAAAACATGAGTATATTTGTATAACTTTATTCATGTACCCATGCTTGCCTCAATAAAGTGACATGTAGGCAGCGATGATGTCTGACTGTTGTTTACGTTTAACACATTCGAGACTTCCTGTATGAATAACTGATGAGCGATCTTATCTCCGTCCGCACTGCCTCAGCTGCTCGGTTCTTCTCAAAATACGGCGACTTTCTTATCAGCAAAATATTTACAGATTCATTTTCAATGACTTAAAGTCATTACATCAGTGTCATAAAGTAATGGCACCACATTAAAGACTATTAAAGATGTATTTTCCCTGAAAGGCGGTCTGAACGCATGCATCATTAATGAGACCAGCGTTAGTAAACTCTTCTATTAATCACACACACACACACACACACACACACTTGTTCACTATAGTTCTTGTACTGGACAGGGTCACTCTTGGGACACAGGACAGGGGACACCCTGGATGACATGCCAATCAATTTTAGAGCACACACGTGCACACACTATGGGCAATTTAGGAACACTAATTATCTTAATCTGCATGTATTTGGACAGTGGGAGAAAACCAGAGCACCCAGAGGAAACCAATCAATCACAGAGAGAACACGCAAACTCAGACCTGCGGCGGGAGTCGAACCCTTGACCCTGGAGATGTGAGACCACTGCGAGCGCGGCCACTGTTTTATTATGTCTTTTTAATCCATTTAAAAGTGATCTTAACTCTTTGTTTGATTGTCTGAACTCTGAACCCAGAAAACACTTACACACATCTTGTGGTTTTACAATTATGTTTTAACATGTCTAAATGAAACATGAATAAGAAATGAAATAAATGTAGAGGTCATTTTAAAATGATTAATATTCATTAAAAACTGCTTTTATTTACATATATGACAAATGTGTTAAATAAAATTTTTTTTTAGGTTTTCCTGCGTGTGACAGGTTTGGGAGAAGTGTGTGAAAATACTTAGATTATAGTAAACAGTAAGGCCATGAATTATTACTTAGAAAGTTTCCAAATTATATATAACATCTGTTTTTTTGTTAATTATTTCAATAATTAGCTCATCACCTTCATCCTTTCTCAAGCCTCAGCAAGTTTAAGAGGCTGAACTTAAAGTGTTGGTAAAGATAGAATTTACTAAAGTTTAATACATAATACACACTGAAATGAAAATGTGTACAAAGACCCCGAATCCTCACTGTAGTGGAACATTCAAAAGCACCGCAAGCCGCCTCTAATCCTTTTGGCTAGAGTTGCTGACATGTGCTGCCTCTCTCCAATGAGCTCTCTCTCTCTCTCTCTCTCTCTGTCTCTCTCTCTGTATCTCTCTCTCTCTGTGCCTCTTGCTGTCATAGGCCACACTACACACTCAGAACTGTACTGAATACCCCGGGGTCACTGTGGGACTCTACAGCCGCTCTGCACTGTGTACGCAGGTGGGTTTTGTTTTTCTCAACCGCTGATATGAATTTCAACGCAAAAGTTTTTATGAAGATTGGCTTGATTTTGCTTCAGTAACCCTGAGCATCTGTGAACGTCTCCCTGTTTGGAGTCACCATGACTGAACAAGACCCAGAACTGACAGCTGTAGTGCAGGACGTGTGGGACAACGACGTCAACCGCCTGAGACCCGGGACAGACTACCGCATATCTCTGCAAGTAATAATAATAATAATAATAAAAGAAACAAACACATTAGTTAAGAGCGGTGAAACATTGAGTAGTCCTTAGATTTGTAATAATCCTTAAAGCTGAATATGGCACTAAACACAGCCTAGGACAATGACAATAAAACAAATATATCTGCTTATATGAAAGCCTTGAGGGGGTGTGTTAACGCCTGTTTTGGTTTTTATGTACGTCAGTTAGAGGGTAAATTTTACAGCTACCGGAATATGTATATATGGATTTATATAAGAATTATATGTACAGTAAAACCTTGGATTACGAGCATAATTCGTTCAGGAAGCAGGCTTGTATTCCAAGCAAACAAACAGGCACTTTACCTTTGAAAAGAATCGCGACAGAGCAGTGTTTTTGTGAAGAGCAGAGTATGTGTGTGTTTGTATGTGTGTGTGAAGCACCCCCTCTCTGCTTTACACACACACAAACACACACACTCTCTGCGCGAGAGAAAAAACGTTGGTTCAGTTGTGATCATGCCAAGACTTGCTCGTTTTCCAAATCAAAATTTATTAAAAATCTTTGCTCGTCATGTGGAACACTCACAAACCGCGTTACTCGTAATCCAAGGTTTCACTGTATATATATATATATATATATATATATATATATATATATATATATTATATATATATATATTCATATTTATATAATATAATATATAATATAGATATATATTATATAATATATAATAAATATATTGAGAGAGAGAGAGACTGTATAAAGCTGTTATAATGTATAAAATGAAAACAGACATTAATTTGTCTTTTAGATGACCCACTGCTGTAAACTATAAAGTGTGTTAAATGTTAAATAAATAATTAAGTGTGCTAAATTAAGTGTGTGCACCTCATATAAGTGTATAAGTGGAATAAAACCCTGCAGATGGCGCTGTTATACACAGATAAGGCGCTTTGGAGAGATAACAGGAAGTCAGCTGCGTGTCGCATCACACCATTTATATACTCTAGAGTGTGTTTTCTTACATGACAGTATACTGTACACTATGACATAAACAGGTTAATTGCATGTGCATGACTTTAAAAAATGTTTTTCAATAAATAATTATCATTGTTGCAGTATTAATATCATAATTTACAGAATTTCACATTGCTGAAATCTGACTGATGTGATCTACTGGAAGCTGTGGGAACCATTTCGGCATCAGTACCCAGAGAAGTGGACCAGTTCATCAAAGCATTATGAACATTTAATCCAACCAGAAGCCATTAAACACATAAACCTTATCACACAGGAGAACATCTGTGGAAGGAACCAAGTTCTACGCTGTGAGGAGGATGTGTGCCGGAAACTTCAGCATCTCGTCTCCTGTTGATCTTATTATGGCTAAAATAAATACAGAATAAATTCTACTCAATACAGTTTTATTTGTATAGGGATTTAAACAATGGTCATTGTCACAAAACAGCTTTACAGAATTAAAATAATATGCATAAACATGTGTGTGAATCAGAATGATCAGATCGTCCCTGATGAACGAGCCAAGGGTGACGGTGCTGAGGGAAAAACTCCCTGAGATGGTAATAGGAAGAACCCTTGAGAGGAACCAGACTCAACAGGGAACCCATCCTTATCTGGGTGATAACAGATAGCAGGGATTGATCTGCACTCATACTGTGTGTTAGAAGGCTGGAAGTTTAGTAGAACAGGAGATGTGTTTAAGCCAGTGGTTCTCAAACATTTTCTGTCGTTCCCCACTTAAGGCGGTGGGCGAATTTTCAAGCCCCACTTGTCAACAAAATGATAACGAAATCAGCCAAGTTTACTTTTCATTAAAATATCAATTTCTAAACCAATAAGATCAAATAACACCGAGTTCAAAACAGATCAAATACACGTGTAATTGTTATAACAGGCTTACTTCGTCACTTATCTAGAGCTTTCCTTCAAAGAAGTCGAGTGGCTTATTAACGTGACTGGGGTGTGTTGTCTCTAAGTGTCTTCCTACTTTGTATATGGACAGATATAAACTCCATCCTCATGACTTTGTCTTTTGCAGAGTAAAGCAACGACTCTCTCAAACCTCAGTGATGAGGACGATGCGGCTGGATCTCCTCTGTTCACCTTCGTGGATGAGAACATTTTTAAAAAGGAAACGTTTTCAGGTAAGAAACGGGAAAAGTAAATATTTACACCAAGACTAAAGGGAATGTTTAATAATAGTAACAGTTTTACTCATATTAATATGTAGATATTGTTCCTGTTTTTCAGCCTTCATTTCACTTCTGGACAATTATGAGAGTGATACTGGTGTACCAGAGGTCGTGACCCCGGAGGAGGAGGCAGAGAATCACAGGTTTTTGGACTCCATAATAAAGACTCCTGTAATGAAGGTAACACCTGAGCTGAAAACTAAAGAAAAAGCACAAGTCAAGCACTACAGGGAAGGAAATGTGTGAAGACAGGAAATAATTAAAGCTGTGAAACACCTTTGTGTTCAAACATTTACGCAATGTCACACTCAGTGAGTAGAGGGGGATTTGGGATTCAGCCTTCTGTTAGAACCTGAGTTGTGATTTTTTTTTTCAAATTTAGATTTTTGATCCATTTTTGTTCCTGATCAACAAAAACATTTTTGTAAATTTGCTAATTTAAAGTGCAGAGAAGAAGCATAAATAAATATTTTTGTCACATTGTTGAGTTTCATAGCCGTGTAACTCCACATTAAAGCACACCGGGCCGTTGGATTTAAACCTTTAAAACCACAAATTGTATTTTTTTTCTCTTGTTTTGTCATTTTTCCTCAGATTGTCCATAAATATCTTGTAGAGAAGAATCTCTCCCCGCTCGACACATCAGCGTTTGTCGAGCAGCTGTACTGCATCTGGTTCAAACTGTACGCCAGGAGAGGGTCCAGCAGGTACAGATACTCTACTGTGTAGATCTGTTCTTCTGCAGTCGAGAACTTCAGCACTATGATCTCCAGTCACAGAAGTGTATTCAAAGTGAAAGGGGTTTGACTGCAAAACACAATACACAACGCAAATTACAGTTTGTTAGAGCAGGTTCAGTTTCCCCAGCAGTCATGGACTTCTGTAATGAGGAGCTGACATCAACGACTTAAACTGAAGCTTTTGCTTTTAAAGTTTTATTATGTATGATTATGTAACTAAAATGTTTTTCTCTATCAGGTTTTAAATACTTTTTGCTTTTACTGACAATAAACATATGAAATCTCATTTTGCATGATTTCTCATATGGAATCTCCCTCTCTCTCTCTCTCTCTCTCTCCAAAAGACCAGACTCTTCAGGGTTCGAGCATGTCTTTGTAGGTGAAACTAGAGGAGGACATACTGTTATTGGTTTCCATAACTGGATTCAGTTGTATTTACAAGAGAAACTCGGCCACATCGACTACAGAGGCTACAGCGTGAAAGGGAACGCCACAAAAGTATGTTTCTGTTACTGTAACATGGGAGTGTTTAAACTGTAATCATTAGAAAGAGTTAAAACATACAACAATGTGGTTGTATGGGGTTTGAACCTGGGATCTTCCGAACCGTAGTCCAATGCCTTAACCACTGAGCTACCCCTGGCTACTTCTGCTCTGTAAAGCTTCATAACGGCTCTAATCTGAGGTGCTGGTTGTTAATTGGTGATTTCTGAGGCTGGTGACTCTAAATGAACTTCTCCTCTGCAGCAGAGCTCAGTTTTGGTCTTGTTCTCCTGGGAAGGTCTTCATGAGAGACAGTTTCATCATGGAGCTTGATGGGTTTTACAAACACACTCGACACAATACTGTTCTTATAGGAACTGTTCCAGAACAGCCGACCTTCATGTCTTAAAATAACAACTGACTGTTTTAACTGTTGTTATTACATAATTTCCTAATTCCATATGTGTTATTTCATAATACAGAAATCTCCAGTATTGTTGTAGAACATTGAGCAATGTGGTGGAATAAGTGGTTCTGGGTCAGGCTTAGCGTTAGGTGTTGTGGATTATTTTCTTATAATCACATACGTCTTACTGTATGTGTTATATTTGTTTGATAAATAAAAACTATGCTAATTGTTTTTTAATTATAATGTTAATTAACACGAGCTCATGTTTTATACCGAATGTGGTTTACAGCCTGACGAGAACAAACACATCTTAGCTCTTCAGTTCAGCTGGAAGAACGGGATCAAGCCCAAAGGCAGCATCTTCCTTGGTGTGAGCCCGGAGTTCGAGTTCGCCCTGTACACCCTGTGTTTCATCACGTCTCCTAACGAGCGTGTCAGACTGTCTTTCAGTCTTTATGACGTGGAGGTCGTGTGCCATCACTACAACCAGAAGCACATCGCAACTACCTACCCCGTCCTCGTCAGATACCAGGATGTGCAGTGAGCTCCTCTGGGGTTACAGCTGTGGGTTATGACTACTGCCTTTATATTTTACTCTCTAATGAAAATAAAACACTTCAGAATCATTTCTATTTACTCTCTTCTGTTTTTATCAGATTTTTTTGGTATTGATAACAGCGACAAAAGTGTGTGCGCTGTAGTGTTCAAGAATCACTTTATTAGATTACACAATGATTTTTCAGTAGGTTATACATCACAGTGATCTGTACTCACACATATTTTCTATTAATCATGGACAATTAGACTGAGCTGAAATACTACTGCAGAATTAAACACCCATAAATGTCTGCTGTAACTAGAACTAGTAGAATATGAACGATGGCAGACAGGGATTAGTTCATATTTTCACTTCGGCTGAAATAACAGCGCTGAACATCTACTTTTTCCATTTCTCATCTGTGATTCACTCTCCGATTACCGAACAAGGAGTGTATTTGTCTGAGCACCAAAGAAGGACAACTTAGTGTAAACAAGGCGAAAACACAAACTTTTCTATATCCTCTCTTTCCCAATAAGATTGGAATAAAATGAAATGACAGTAGATTCAAAATCTTGCAGTGAATGAGGTACATTTTGTACACTTTCCTAATATTTATCCACCAATCCAATGGAAACCAATATAATGTGACCCCAAACAAATATTTCATGAAATTACAGTTTAAAAAGATCATTGGGTTCATCTTTGTACGTGGGCTTTAACCTGAAATAATAACATCACTGATTACATTAAAGCTAATCAGATTATTTTTAGCTTTAATATCCTAACTCGCAGTATGCAGTATACAGAGTCAGACAAAATAATTTATACACACTTCACCAAAATAATATGATGTATATTATATTGATATAATATTAATAATATCATATATACCAATATATAACATATAGCAATACATTTAGTATTGAAATCTTTATACAAGTAGTTTTTTCCTGAAGTGTGTATATATTTTTTTGGCTCACACTGTGTATAATACATTTTTATTAAACAATATATTCAATTCAATTCAATTCAATTTTATTTGTATAGCGCTTTTAGCAGTTTTCATTGTCGCAAAGCAGCTTTACACAATCAAAAGAATTATTTAAGTTTGTATAAAATGTGAATTTGTATGAATCAAAATGGTCAGTTTGTCCCTGGTGAGCAAGCCGAGGGCGACAGTGGCAAGGAAAAACTCCCTGAGATGGTAATAGGAAGAAACCTTGAGAGGAACCAGACTCAACAGGGAACCCATCCTCATTTGGGTGATAACAGAAAGCAGTAAATGATCTGCATTTATACAGTGTGTAGGGTGGGAGGCAGTTCAGCTATAATAGCTGATGTTAATTGATGTTAATATGGAGTCCAGGTAGTTATTGAAGACCCAGGTAGACTTGTAAGAAGTTCCAGTCCTGAACTATCGAACTGTCAAGTCCCCAGGGAAAAAACAGTTGCCAACACCAGTCAAGGCAAGAACCGTCTTCTATGTAGAGAGAATCATCCCCAGACACCAGACGCATCCCAGAGAGACACACGGGGCATCCATGTGACGAGATCTTCAGCCAGAAGCGGGGCACCAGGATGGGTCAGACAGGTCCGGAGGGCAGAGGGAGTCTGGATCACTGGCAGCTCAGGAACGACATGTGTAGCTCGACAGAGAGAGAGAGAAAGAGTGAAAGGGGGGGACAGGAGGAGAGAGGAAAAAGAAAGAGGGGGGGAAAGAGAAGAAGAGGAGAGATGGCAGTTAGGTATGGTCACAGTCACACAATGTATAATGTGAATGTATATTAACTGTAGAGTGCAAGCAGAGACTCCGTCAGGACTAACTATGACAGCATAACTAAAAGGGAGAGCCAGAAGGAAACACAAACATGAGAGGAAACTGAGATGTAAAGCAAACAATCACCTCACCGTCAGCAAACCTGAGTGATCAATGAGAGTGAGGAGGACAGCATCCAAACATACCAGTTCACCATAATACTCTACGTCCATGAGTCCCCCAGATCTGCTCCTTTACCTAAGGCTAATCTATTTATAAAAATGCTTGGCTAAATAAATAGGTTTTTAGCCTGGACTTAAACACTGAGACTGTGTCTGAGTCCCGAACACTATTTGGAAGACTATTCCATAACTTTGGGGCTTTGTAAGAAAAAGCTCCGCCCCCAGCTGTAGTTTTTATAATACGCGGTACTGATAAGCAGCCTGCATCCTTTGATCGAAGTAGGCGTGGCGGATCGTAAGACACTAGCAGTTCGCTCAGGTACTGCGGCGCGAGACCATTTAATGCTTTATATGTCAAGAGTAGTATTTTAAAATCAATGCGAAATTTCACAGGGAGCCAATGGAGTGAAGATAAGATAGGGGTGATGTGCTCATATCTTCTGGTTCTAGTGAGGACTCTCGCTGCTGCATTCTGGACTAGCTGAAGCTTGTTTATGTACCTAGCTGAACAACCAGACAGTAAGGCATTACAATAGTCCAACCTAGAGGTGATAAAAGCATGAACTAGTTTTTCTGCATCGTTTAGCGACAATAAATTTCTTGTCCTGGCAATATTTCTGAGGTGAAAGAATGCTATCCTGGTAATATTATCTACATGAGCTTCAAATGAAAGGCTGGAGTCTATAATCACACCAAGGTCTTTCACTGTTGCATTTGATGGAACAGAAAGGCCATCTAAAGTTACGGTGTGATCTGAAATTTTACTCCTAGCTGTATGCGGTCCTATGACTAGAACTTCTGTCTTATCCGGATTTAGCAGAAGGAAGTTAATTAGCATCCAATTTCTTATGTCCTGCACACATTGCTCAACTTTAGTAAGCTGTTTTTTCTCATCAGGTTTTGCTGAGACATATAACTGTGTATCGTCAGCATAATAATTAAAACTAATACCATGCTTACGGATTATGTTGCCCAGAGGAATCATGTAAAGGGAAAAAAGCAGTGGACCTAAAACTGAACCCTGCGGAACGCCAAACTCCACTAGAGAACATGCAGAATAATCACCATTTAAGGCTACATACTGTTAACGATGGTTCTGATAGGATCTGAGCCAGGAGAGGGCTGTACCCTTAATTCCTACTACATTTTCTAATCTGTGAAGAAGAATAGCGTGATCAACGATGTCAAAAGCTGCACTGAGGTCAAGTAATACAAGCATAGTTACACAACCCTGATCAGAGGCCAATAGGAGGTCATTTACTACTTTAATGAGCGCTGTCTCTGTACTGTGATGAGGCCTAAATCCTGACTGATACAGTTCATGTATGCCATTTCTATGTAGATATGAGCATAGCTGCTCCGCTACTATCTTTTCCAGGATCTTAGAGATAAAGGGGAGGTTTGATATTGGTCTGTAACTGGACAGCTGACAGGGGTCGAGGTCAGGTTTCTTAATTATTGGTTTGATAACTGCTAATTTAAAAGATTTTGGAACATATCCAATGCTGAGTGAAGAATTAATTATTCTCAACAGGGGTTCTATTATTGCTGGTACTATCTGTTTAAGAAAATGTGTCGGTACAGGATCTAATATACAGGTTGATGAATTTGAAGAAGAGATGAGTGAAATTAGTTCATTCTCTTCAAGGGGAGTAAAGTATTCTAGGTTCTGATCTGACATGGCTAGATTAACATCTGCATCAATTACATTGTTCGGTTTCAAAACCTCAATTTTATGCCTAATATTTACAATTTTATTATTAAAAAAGTTCATGAAGTCCTATGATGTCCATGATGTTGTTGTGGAGATTTCTGCAGTGGTCTTATTTCTGGTTAATTTGGCTACAGCATTAAATAAAAATCTAGGATTATTTTTGTTATTTTCTATAAAGTGTGAAGAGATATGTTGATCTAGCTACACTAAGAGCTTTTATATATAGTTATAGTTATCTATAGTTCAGGATGCTCTCCTTCCATGCTATTTAAAATACTAACATATATATATTTGGTCCTGTACAGTACAACTGTCTCTTATTTTTCTAGATTTTTCATATATGTCTCTTTTATTGCATATTTTGTACTGTACAGTTATGTTATTTTATTTTAATTCTATATTTTGTTTTAGTTAGATTTTTGTCATAGTTAAATTTACTTTATGTTTTCCTTTTCATATTTATTTTTCTATTTCATAGTCTTTTATTTTAAGGTCTCGGGCATGGTCTAAAGCATTTCACTGCATATTGTACTGTGTATGACTGTGTGTGTGACAAATACAATTTGAATTTGAATTTATAATACATACAGTATATATATTGTAAACCCTGTAATGCACTCTCATGGCCTCTGGGGGGCGACAGTGTTCCTCTGACATCACCGGAAATGAAAACAGGCCGAGAGGCAGCCGTGGGCAAGAAGGCATAAACTTGGAGAATTCCACAGGGCGCCTGGTGGGATAAAGTGTTTAGTGTACAGCATTCCTCTGGATCTTCTCGAGGTTTCTGAGGATGGTGGAACAGAGTGGGAGATATCAGCAGGTCAGTAATCCTCACTGTCTCTCCTCATAGATTAGCAAGCTAACTGTCGGAAAGAGCTGACCCGTGTCCTGACGGGTCCAGTGGAAATGTCTTAGCACCACGGGACAGTCGTGATTTGTGTGGTATTCAGTACTCCGTGGTAATTCAGTACTCCAGCGTGCGGCTCTGTACGTGTGTTCAGTGAAGTCGGTTCCCCTGAGGTACTGAGGCTGGTTCCTCACAGGAGACGCCGCTGAGGCTCCGTTCCACCTTAAACCCCAGCGGTCCTCATAGTGCCGAGGCAATATTTACATCCTCACAGCGCTAATGCTAACCGACATAAAACACACTTTACCTCAGAATTTAGCTTCTCTCATAAAAAAAAACATCACGATATATATGAAGTCAACCTGCTTCCTAGACATTCTGTGTGCAGTACAACAATAACATTAATCATATCCGGCTGAAGTTGGCCTCTTCTTACCCAGATTTTCTGCTCCACCTTAAACGCGCCTGTAGTTCTCTTCTCTTGCCTACAGATGGCGCAATCAACTTTTATTTATCGTTTACACAAACACACTCCGAAATCAGGGCTGATTATTTGTAATATTCCCATTAATTTATCTTCCTTTAGCTCAAATTCTGTGGGCAGAATCCGGTTCGGTGAAGGTTCTGATCCGGTCCAGTGTCTTGAAATTAAGATCCGGGTTTTGATTTAAAATGAGCTTGTTGACCGTAACTGATCTGAAAACATGCTGTTATTCCATTAGGGGGCGATAAAGAGCAACAAACCTCATCAGCAAAGCTGAACATTTATTATTATTATTAATATTATTATTATGATTATTACAATATTATTGTGAAAAATTGAACAAATAATTGCTAAATCAACACATATAATTTACAAAATAATAAAATAAAGGCTTGATTATTAAGAATTTTCATGTATGAATAAAGTAATAAATTTTTTAGATACATGTTCTTTTACCCCTAAAGAATTAACTTAAATGTTTTTCTTTTAAACTTTTTAAACCTTAATAATTTAGATTTTTTGCAGACTTTAGGATTGTGGTTTGTTTTGTGCTGATTCCTCACATTTACATGTTTGGGAAAACCCTTCTGACTTACATTGTTATCGTGTGTGTGTGTGTGTGTGTGTGTGTGTGTGTGTGTGTGTGATGGAACAGCAGGAAGTCACATGATTGTGACACTGTGCTGAAGAGCTGTCACACTAGACTGGTGTTTGTTCCATCACTTTTGTATCTCAGCGTTTATTCGGGTTTAATAACTCTGTTTTTTCTAGACACTCTCTCTTCCCGGGTTTGTGTCGAAGTTAATCTTAGTAATATTCAGTCCAGACGTTATGGCTGACTGGGTTCAGACTCTGTGTAAAGGAAGTTTACAGTAAAAATGAAAACAGAAATATTTATATTTAGCAATTAATAAAGAATGCATGAACATGTAATATTCTATTATTTAATTTCCATTTATTTTATTTCAGTTTGTAAGTGTAATAATCACACAGTTAACAAAATTGGAAATTAGTTTGCAGCAACAATCATGAATAAATTATGACGGTCAGTAATAACATGAGGCTCTTAATCTTTTAAATCTGATTTTAAACACAGTTTTAACTTGTTATTAATACTATATACCCTAATAACTATTAACACTTATAACTCCAAAACAGTAAATGTTTTATTATAAATGTTATTTGTCTTCTTCATCATGGGTGTTTAAACTTTAAGCACTCAACCTTCCTGTTCTAGTAATTTTTTGTAGCAAATAATTTTTCTCTAAATTAAATAAAAATAGGGCTGTACAACTTGATAAAAATGTTACACTGATTATTAAGACACGGATTGTGATTTAAAGTGTGAGATGTAATTATTAAATGTACCACCCAATATTCAAATGTGTTTATCTTGTCTAATGACACAAATGATCAGATTATATCTGTATTTAGTCATATTCAATTTTCACCTTTAAAATTATTTAAAGAATACTTGTACAAATGCCTAAATTATAAACTCTTGACTGTGTGTATATTACTGTATTAAACTGCAGGCTTTTGTGGTTGGATAATTGCACAGGTCCGTATCACGATTTAGATTTTTATTTGATTAATTGTACTGATCTAATCAAAGGTAGAGATTTTATAAATTCCTCTTCATCCAAAAGATTTCATTTTATAAAACCTGGACCAACATGAGCCTTTTTTTTTCTCGTTAGTTACCCAGTGAGGAAGAGGCAGAGGAGGGGCCTCAGGTGAGTCCTGATGCTCCGCCCCCTTACAGCAGCATCGCAGCAGACAGCGCAGGTACGACACCACATGGAGTTCTCTTAATGTTATAGTTTAAAACCTTAATTAGGTAATTCGTTTCAGTTTAATATTTAATATTTTTTTCTTTTGCATTTATTTTTTTATTTCTCTTTCGTTAAAATTATTATATAATGCTATTATGTATACAATTGGTGTTCAGGTCAAGTCATTATTGTAGCAGGGGATTATATAGTGAAATAAAAGGAGTTTTTAAAGGTTTGAAAAGACTTCTTGAAGTCCCGGTTTGACTTGAACACCCCCCATGTGTCAGTAATGACAACTTAAGTGAAAATTATGCTCATATCCTCAAATAAGGAGAAGTATTTTGCCCTTTTGCTACACTGAATGTTTTAAATTTGTAATTTTTAAAAAATATTTTTATTTCCATTTTTTTAATTAAAACAAAACCCCAGGCCTTCTGTGTGATGTCAGAGATCTGTCTACCAGGTGTAACTGTTGCCTGATGATCAGATGGTTTTAACACTGGTCTGTTTAATGACAGAAACATATTAAACAATATTTTTCTTAGCAATTTAACACTTACTGATTAAAAGTGGTGAAGTTAAGAGCACAGTTAGTAATTATAGTGTGTTAATATTGTTTTTTCTTCTTATTTTACTTTAAGCGTATTTTGATTATAAAGAAGACGCTGCTTTCCCCAAACCTCCATCTTACAACGTCGCCACGTCGCTGCCGTCCTATGACGAGGCAGAGAGAAGCAAGGCGGAAACCTTTGTTCCTCTGGTGTCAGGACGGGTGAGTATCGCACATCTGTCCTCTAAAGACACATCGTAATTCCTTGTAACCCTGGCGACGGCTGGGCGATATGACAGGGTCCCATCAAAACCACGATACGTTCTGTCACAGCGCCAGGTGGTGGGGGTGTTATGTGTTCGTCTGAGCATCTCGTTAGTGTGATATCTGAAGAGAAAGCAGCTAAATGTGTAGATTTAGATCAAGATCTGGTCAAGGTCAGATGTCTGGAATAGTATTCCTTTCTCAGCTTCTTTCCTGTTTAAAGTATACTTTGTGGATCAGGTTTGTCTAATGTAATAAATGAAAATGAAGGAACTGATTGGAGGCAGACGTGGCTGTTTTGTTTGAAATTTCTCAGCACAATTATTGTGATATTCTTCTTATCGTGATGATGATGATATTTTTGTCATATCGCCCACGCCTAACTTTACCAGTCTCACTGTCTTTTTTTTATTTTTTATTTTTTATTTCTTCTCCCCACGATTGCTCACAGTTCTTTGTTTTTTTGCCACACACTGCTTGCCCACAGCACAGGGAACGCCTGGACACTTTTGATGATGTAACTCGAGCACTGGAGGTACAGTAGCAGTGTTAGCATGTCGAGCTGTACCGGTGGTGCCCATCCTCGAGAGCTTTAATGGTCCTTAGAGAAGGGATTTTAAACCAGATGTTAGGACTTAATAATACACCTGTAGTCCTTCTGCGCCCAGTGGAGCTCACTATAGTGTGACATGGATGCTGGTTTGAGTGTTTCAGAAATCCACAGATCTCCTGCAGGGTCTGAGCACCACTCCGGTCCTGGAGATTATAAATTCAATTCAATTCAATTTTATTTATATAGCGCTTTTAACAATGGTCATTGTCTCAGAGCAGCTTCACAAAAATGATAAATGAAATGTCTCTGATGAGCAAGCCAAGGGTGACGGTGACTGTGGCAAGGAAAAACTCCCTGAGATGGCAATAGGAAGAAACCTTGAGAGGAACTAAAATACAGAACAGATGGAGAGAATTAGCGTAGTTGCTATTCAGGATAGGTGTACTGGAGTATGAGGTTATGGGATGAGTTACGCGTATGCCAGATTGAAGAGATGCGTCTTGAGTCTACTTTTAAACTGGGAAACTGTGTCTGAGCCCCGAACACTGACTGGAAGGCTATTCCAAAGCTTTGGAGCTAAATATGAAAAGGCCCTGCCCCCTATTGTAGATTTTGATATTCTGGGAATTACAAGAAGTCCGGAGTTTTGTGATCTTAAGGAGCGTGGTGGATTATAGCGTATCAGAAGACTGGTTAGGTATGTGGGAGCTAAACCATTTAAAGCCTTGTATGTAAGTAATACTATTTTGTAATTAGTTCTAAACTGAACAGGTAGCCAGTGCAGGGATGATAATATAGGTGTTATATGATTATATTTTCTGGATCTAGTGAGAATCCTGGCGGCTGCATTTTGGACTAACTGTAGCTTGTTTATTGAGGATGCAGGACAACCACCTAGTAATGCATTACAATAGTCCAGTCTGGAGGTCATGAATGCATGAACTAGCTTTTCTGCATCAGATACGGATAGGATACTCCTAAGTTTGGCGATATTTCTAAGATGGAAAAAGGCTGTTTTTGTGATATTGGAAATATGATTTTCAAAGGACAAGTTACTGTCTAATATTACGCCCAGGTCTTTTACTGTTGAGCTGGTAGTAACAGTACATCCTTCTAAACGCAGGCTGAATTGTGAAAGCTGTTGTGTGCTGGTTTTTGGGCCGATGAGTAATATCTCTGTCTTGTCTGAGTTTAGTAAAAGAAAGTTATTGGTCATCCAATCTTTTATGTCCTGGACACACTCGGTTAATCTAGACAACTTATATATATCTCAACAAAACCAGACGAAATACCTATCACCTGGTCTTTATCAAATCTTCGTCTGTCCAGGTGACATGTATCTGTCATTACTGTAAAGTCAGGTTCCTGTTCCTGGCTGACGGGAGAGGAACCTGACGTGATCTTCTGCTGTTCTGGTCCATATGTGTTAAGCTGCAGCATGTTGTGCGAGATGAGATGAGATGAGATCAGATAGTCCCTGATGAACGAGCCGAGGGCGACAGTGACAAGAAAAAACTCCCTGAGATGGTAATAGGAGGAAACCTTGAGAGGAACCAGACTCAACAGGGAACCCATCCTCATCTGGGTGATAACGGATAGCAGGGATTGATCTGCACTTATATTGTGTGTTAGGAGGCTGGAAGTTCAGTATAACAGGAGATGTGGAGAAGTTCATATGAAGTCCAGTTCATTATTGGAGGCTCAGGTAGACTGTAGGAAACTCCAGTCCTGGACTATTGAGCGACTGAAGTCACGAGTCCTCAGAGAACAGCTGTCTGCATCAGCCGAGGACAGGACCGTCTTCATGGTAAAGTGGAACCGTCCCCAGTCACCACACGCATCCCAGACAGACCACACGGGACATCCATGTGACCAGATCTCCAACCAGAAGAGGGACACCAGGACTAATCAGACAGGTCCAGAGGACAGATGGGGTCTGGATCACTGGCAGCTCAGAAGAGACATGTAGCTCGACAGAGAGACAGGGGGAGGGAAAGAGAGAGAGAGAGCAGAAGAGATAATAGTTGGGTATGGTCACAGTCACGCAATGTCCATGTGAATGTTTCTGAAATCTACAGTTTCTAAAATCCTCGACCCAACAGCCATGTGACTCTCTTAGTCTCTCTGAGACTTCTCCTCAGTCTGACGTTCGATGTGATCATTAAGTATCTTTTAAGCACTTATTTAGAAGTTAATCTAAGGCAAGTCCTCTTAGGTTTAAATGATGTGCATCATACAGATGTTTTTCTTTTGTTATTTATACACACTGGTGGATCTCAATTAAATTATCATCAAAAAGTTGATTTATTTCAGTAATTCAATTCAAAAAGTGAAACTCGTATAGATTCATTACACAAAGACTGATATATTTCAAGTGTTTATTTCTTTTCATTTTTATGATTATGGCTTACAGCTCAGCATCAGTATTCAGTATCTCAGAAGATTAGAATATTGTGAAAAATTTAATATTGGAGACCCATGGCGTCGCATTCTGATCAGTTAATTAACTCACACCTGTAGAGGTTTCCTGAGGCTTTAAATGGTCTCAGTTTGGTTCAGTAGATACACAATCATGTGGAAGACTGCTGCCTTGACAGTTGTCCAGATTGACTGATTGACACCCAATGATATTCTAATTTATTGAGATGCGCCTGTATATACAGTGGGTCCCACAGTGTTTGTGTTGCGCTGTGTACAAGCCATTAACACGCACCTGCTTTACTACCATGTTAAATTTCTTTTTTCTTCTTCTTTTTATTTTTCTCCTCTCTAATTTCTGCTGTTTGTTACAGGATGACGACTTCGTGGCCAGAGATGACTTTGAGGATGCAGATCAGCTGCGAATCGGCAACGATGGCATTTTCATGTTGACTTTCTTCAGTAAGTGTTCTATGAGCATCAACGATCTTCTTCCCATCGACGTCCTGTCCAGGTGAATCGAATCAGGCCACGCCCAGTGCTCCTGGGATTACATCGCGGATCTAGTGTGACTCTGATCAGGATAGAAAAGGAATGAAAGACAGAGAAACTGTTTAGACGTGCTTGACGCACTGTTCGCCCTGGATGCTTTTCCTTTCATTTTATCGGGGCTTGGTACTGGCACTGCATCCAGTGGCTGGGGTTTAAACACTGGGTGGGAGTCGAACCCGGTCCTTCTGCATGGCAGGCAATAAACTTAGCACTGAGCCACCAGTGCTGTACTGTTTGTCCATAAATAGAGCATCTATAATGTAATATAAGAGGAATAAAGCATTTATCTCAGCAGTCCACAGTCTGGCCAGCTGAAAAGCTAATGTTTAATAACCTACTGTAAAAATACCCCAAAACTATAGCAATTTTTTCACATTTTACATTAAAATTATCTTCAGAATCCATCCCAAGTTTTTGTTTTCCATTGAAGGCACATCTCATTTCTTCCTGTATGACCTGCTGGTGAATCGATATAATTTAATTAAAATCTAGCTGAACAGAAGAGCTGTGTGAAGTTATCACAGTTGTGTAAAGTGTAGTTTGACTCTGATGTGAATTAGTTGTCTTTAAACAAAAAAAATTAAATAAAGTAGGAATGCAGCTGTGGTTCTAATGGCATTTTAGATAATGAATGTAAACCTGATCTCGACTCAGCTGTATTTTGTGGTACTTGGTATCTGTCGGGAAAACGTCCCGGGTCGAGGCTGTGGAGTTTTTATGTCTCACGGCTCTCTAGTAAATATGATTTTAAACCCAAATAAAGTGTACTAATTTCACTTTTTAGTATTTAAAAAAAATTATTATTATTTTGGAATGTCTTGTAAGATGTACGGTCTCTTTAGCTTTGACTTTCTTTCCTCCCCTCAGTGGCGTTCCTCTTCAACTGGATCGGGTTCTTCCTGTCATTCTGCCTGACCACCTCGGCAGCGGGTCGTTACGGCGCCATCTCCGGCTTCGGCTTGTCCCTCATTAAGTGGATCCTGATCGTCAGAGTACGTTTCACCGTTTCGGGTATCACTACATCATTGTGTCCGCGATTTAAGCATTCTCTCTGATCTTTGTGCTTTTGTGCTTCGTGTTTTTTTCAGTTTTCAACGTATTTCCCCGGCTACTTTGACGGACAGTACTGGTTGTGGTGGGTGTTCTTGGTGCTCGGTGAGTTCGTTTATTGTTTATTGTTCCAGCTGAGCTAGAGAGTAAACTTTAGAAAGTACTTGTACAGTACATCAGAAGTGTCCTTCACATTTACATTCTTTATTTATATACTGCCCTTGGGCCATTTTTATCCCACAGTGCTGATGAATGCTTAAATCTAATTGGTCAGAAAGTGTTGCTGTTTCTGTTTGGCAGTAGTGCCTGCTGTAAGCGTAATCATTAGTGCACTCTCGTTTCCATAGTAACAGCTCTATCAAATGGCCAAATAAATGCATTGAAAACAAGTGAAAACATTAAAAGGGTGGCGTTTTCTTGATCTGAAGCTGTACCTTTAATAAATAAGAACAGTTGGACGCTATAACGGTGAAATAATCAGTGTCGGGTAGCCGTGGTTCAGGTGATGAGATGCTATAATGAGTTTTCACCTCTTCCAGGATTTCTGCTTTTCCTCCGAGGCTTCATCAACTACGCCAAGATCCGCAAAATGGCCGACTCTTTCTCACCTCTCCCGAGAACCAGGGTCCTCTTCATCTATTAACCCGTCATGTTCCTGAGCTTCTGTAAGTGTAATCATGATTAAATTATTCTAAACAGTAAATAGTGCATGTTTATTTATAATTCTGATGATGTCTGACGTTTCTCTTCCTGCAGCAGCTTGTTGGAAACCAGTACAACACCAGTACGGCGTCCACAGAGCTGAGGGACCACCATGTATTTAAAGAAAACTGAACGCCCTCCATGCATAGAAAATACCGAAAGAAGGATGTGATTTATTTTCCCCCTTCCTGCTTAATTTAACGCCACTCGACGGATGGGCCATACACTTTCTGTATTTCTAGGTGTATTTCTAACTTGTGAATGCTGACGTCTCTGTATTTGTGCAGAAATCATCAGTGAGTTACGATTAAGCTCTTTTTTTTTTTGTATTCTTAGATTTGTGAATGAACGCCATGTTATAATCTGCTATGTAGTAACGGCATGCAGTGTGCCCTCGTAGCCCATAGGGGGCAGTCAAGGTTTTCCTTTTTTATCTCCTTTGTAATGACGTTGAAGGTAAAAGCAGCCAGTCACTGCAGGTCACCATTCACAAATCTCTTCTCCTTTCTGTGAATGGCCCTGGTGGATGAATTAAATTTAAAGCAGCACCTCTCTCTCTCTCTTACACACTTGCACACACACAAACACACTCTTTCTCTACATGTGACCATATGACATGAAATTAAAACTTGTCTCTCTCTCTTTTTTTTTTTTATTACAGTCTTAAC
This sequence comes from Clarias gariepinus, assembly GCF_024256425.1. Classification (NCBI taxonomy): domain Eukaryota; kingdom Metazoa; phylum Chordata; class Actinopteri; order Siluriformes; family Clariidae; genus Clarias; species Clarias gariepinus. Next base: position 123,665 of record NW_026521000.1, on the reverse strand, counting down.
ATGTGATGTGGTCAGGCAGCATGCTTTTACTGTCTGTGTATTTATTTTAAACATGGGAAGTCCCATAAAATAAAAGTCGGAGTGCAGTAATGGAGTGTTTTGTACATGTGTTGTACATCACGCTATGTGGAATTAAAATACTCATAATATATATTTATCCCTTTATATTTTGCCCATATTGTCACCCGTTATATAAATAAAGTTCTCTCTTAAAAGCTCACACTCAGTAATGACCCTGTTTTACGGCCCCCCTTTGGTTTTCTGCTCTTTTCTTATATGATAAAGGAATGCGTGTTAAAGTCACTGGGTGCTGGTTCCTTTTCGTCTGCACTGAAGCAAACCCCGAGCGTCCCAACTTCGCCATCGGAGCAGCCCGAGCCGTCTGGTTCCGTGCGATTATTCTTTCCTGGGTAATTGAGCCCTCCTTTGATTAGGTGAATACACCCCCATTCAGGATGCAGCCATGCTAGGGGTCTGTTTCATCTCCTGTGGTTTAATTGTGCATGTTTTTTTCCCCCTCTTCCCTTTTTTTGTTTTGCTGTGACTTGTCTGCTCTTGTTGCCGAGGGTATCATCCATGGAGCAGGAAGTGGCTCTCTTTTGTACTCTTTGTTTTCCTAACCAGTTTTGCGGACAGCCTTGGAATGCAGATGGATGTGCACGTGTATACGCCTGTAAATAAGACATCGCTATTAAAGCCACTAGACAAAGTGTGTGTATGTGTGTGTGTGCAGTTTTACAGCTGCATTTGGGATGGAGCCATCGGGGCTACTGGAAAATACCTGGAGAACACCTGGGGGTTCTTACCTACACGTCTTCCATGTTAGCATTAGAGTCACACTGTGAACAGCAACAAGCTGCCATTATATAAAGTAGGGGGGGGGGGGAATATATATATATATATATATATATATAATTTTTTTCCCTGGTTAAAAACCTCCTGTGTCCTGAGCTCAAATCCCAGGTCCTGTTACTGCTACCCCTGTGGGTTCTGTCTCAGGGTTCTGCTTCACTCACACTGTCCAAAATCCTGCAGGTCCATGGACTGACAGCTCTTAATTGCCCTAAATGTGTGTCTGTGTGTGAGCACCTTCCTATCCAGGGTGTATCCCTTCTTTGCAATCCCAGAAAAACTTTCACTCTGAGCAGGATTTAGACCTGACTGTAGATGAGAGAATAAAATGCTTAATGAGGATTAATACACACTTACATACTTCATAATCTAACCAAGGCATCAACAATTATTACATTACTGAATTACATTAAAGGAATACTATTTTATTAGAGACATTTAGAAGAGGCCCAATGTAGAATTAGAATTACAGTAGTATTAGTGGTTAGTTAAGGCCTCCCCTATAGTATTTATTTTTCTTATTTAATGATTATTCTGTATAGTTTTACTTGGTTTGCAGCAATAATACTGATTAACCAAAAAACTGATTAACCTCTCAAAGATGTGTGTAGATACACACTAGATTGGCAAAATTAGTTACTCGCCTGCCGCTTCACATACAACTGTAAAACTTCCAATTTTTAATATGTTGGTTCCTATAAAAGCTTCAGGTCTTCTTTGAAGGCTTTCCACAAGGTTTAGGAGTGTGTTTATTGGAATTTTTTGACCGTTCTTCCAGAAGAGCATTTGTGAGTTGAGTGATGTTGGACGACAAGGCGTGGCTCGCAGTCTCCGCCCCTAATTCATCCCAAAGGTGTTCTATTGGGCTGAGGTCAGGTCACCCCTCTATTTGTATTTAGTGCCAGTTAGATTTTCCTTGGCCTTTTGGTCTAAAGTGCAGAGACTCTGGAGACACAGCGAAAATTAAAAGCATATTTATGATCATATTCAGGACTGTGTGTCTCTTTCACTTTATTCTGCTGTTTGAGATCTAGTGTGGCAAAACGAAAGCTGAGAAAAACAAGCTCTTGTTTTCAGCATGTCACTCTATGTGTCATTTAAGCAAAAGGACAAGTTTGACCTGATTCCTCAGCAGGGTTCGGAGTAGCCGTTCTTAAAGGAACGGAATCGGAATCAGGAACACCGCCTGAACCTCCGAGCTTTGGGCAGAGGAGCTGCCTGAACTATGGAGAGTGTCATAAATGTTCCCGCTTGGACTCCTTAAGCTATCAGAGTCCCTTTCTGTTTCTAAATGCTTTATTTATCATTTAATAATCACACACACACACACACACACACCAACTCAAAGGATTCTCCAGACTCCTGAGAGCCACTATTAAGAAACCTCTGGCATTAAAATGGGTGTGATGAAGGAAGTGAGGATGGCTAAGGTGAGAAGTGTGTGTGTGTGTGAGAGAGAGTGACAGACTGAAGGAAGGGGGGAGTTTGGGTGACACTTCCCCTTGTATGACTCATCCAGCTCCTCTTTTTCCTTCCCCTGTCCTTGAACGTTTCCGTGTGTCTCTTCTCAGGGGGGTTTGACGCTGACTCTTCTCTGATAAGGTCAGATGAACGGTGGGAGGATTCTGGCTGGATGGTTACCGTGGTGAGGGCGGGCCGTACCCAGTGACGAGCGGCCGGTGACTCATCCTCAGAATGCTGCGGCTGATGGTGATGATGGAGGACGGAGGATGCTCAGAAACCAGTGCTTTTGCACTCTTCTTTCATCTTCTGTTTTATTTTGGCCCTCGTTCTGTTTAATCTGTCTGCTGCATGACATTTTAAGGGGGCTGTGTGATCGAGATCGAGTGAGTCAGATCTGCTGGTGTCGTCCATGAGAGTGGAGAAAGAGGAAATAAAATGTATATTTATAATAATAATAATAATAATAATAATAATAGATTCTCATCTCAGTTCTCATTCATCTTTTCATGAATGGGTGATGAGCATCATGAATGGTGGTTAGTCTGGTTCAGGATTGGCTCTCTCTCTCTCTCTCTCTCTCTCTCTCTCTCACACACACACACACACACACACACACGCAGACTAGAGCAGAGAGACGTCATGCTACGTTTCCGCAGTGCATCAAGGGAACCGGCCTGCCTCTGACTCATACTAGACAAAGAGAGAGAGAGAGAGAGGAGGAGAGAGAAGGAGAGATGGGAAGTGGGGAGAGAAGAGGCCCTGGTCTTACATACCCCCCCCCAATCCCCAATTCAGTGATGTAATACAGGTAACTTATTCGTCACAGCCCACCCCGAGCTCCCACTGCCATCTGATTGGCTGAATAAACCTATGAATGGATTGCACTGTTCCCTATAGAAAAGAAGGAGGGGTGGGGGTGGGGGGTGGAGTGGTGAGAAGGAGAGAGAGAGAGAGAGAGAGTGAAGGAGTGAAGGAGTCTCTCCTTGGTGTGGGTCAGAGCTACGTCACTCCTTCATTGAGGAAAAGCGAGAGCTACATCTTCTGCTCCCTTGGCAGCTGATCTCACTCTAAGTCACACATGTAGGCAGTGTTTGTTTATCACTTAGGTGTGTGTGTGTGTGTGTGTGTGTGTGTGGTTGGTCACTCCTTTCTTTTAGAGAAGAAGGGCTGCAAAGGATAACAATGTGTGTGAACCGGTTTAGTCATGAATGAGCAAGTGGAACTGAATAAGACGCTGTGTGTGTGTGTGTGTGTGTGTGTGTATGTGTGTGTCAGTGCAGTGCTGTGAGAAAGGCAGAGAAGAGCGCAGCATTCTGAGTCAAAATGATTAATACCACCATCATGTGTGTGTGTGTCAGAAGACAAACATGAACTCATGTGGAATATTAAATTTAGTAATGAAATCAGTGAACATACAGTGTGTGTGTGTGTGTGTGTGTGTGTGTGTGTGTGTGCGGCTTTCTGTTTGCACATCCATCTAGGTGAGACTTTTCATCCTAAATGATTTGTGTTTGTGTGTATTACATGTCTGTATGTACAGTGTGTGTGTGTGTGTGTGTGTGTGTGTGTGCGCTATGCTGGAGGAATGTGTTTGCGTGTGCAAACCCTGGCGAGCTCTGCCTTGATCCTGAGTGACTCAGTGCTGCAGTACTCGGTGGGAGGAGCCAAGGTTCTCTCCCTGGCCCTGCGAAATGTTCTCACAAGCATGATCTCTCTCTCTCTCTCTCTCATACACACACACACACACACTACATCCTGCCACATCAATAGTGTGACCTATAATTAGCTGTCTGCGCTGTTAATGCACGGTAGATGTGCACGTCTGAGGGTCTCTCCTGTGGAACCTGCGGCCTGGTGCTGGACGAGAACCTTCACAGAACGTTGTGTCTCAGTGTTTTTGTGTGAATGAACCCCAGATTGTCTGCGTTATCTGTAAATCTGCTGCGTGTAGATAAGATTCAGCCTTACAGCTGGGATCACATGCGAGCTCAACATTTCCGGGGATGTGTGTGTGTGTGTGTGTTTTCAGGCTCAGGTGTTGTACAGAGCCACTGACGTCTCCGGAACGGCTGGTGACTCATCCCCCCTCCCCCCTCCCTCTACAGACTGTCTGTACCAGCTGCAGGATCGCTCTTGAAATTCCAGTCATGCGCTCTCGTCTCCTCTTCCCACCGTGCATCGTGCGTCTGTACTGTAGGGACGGGACGATGGCTCGCGTTAAACATTCCATACGTTCAGATACACGGTGTATCAAGCAGGACATGTTCAGGATGTGACGTTCCAGCAGAAGCAGAAGGTTGTGGCTCTTAAACAGGCCAGGAGAAGGTTTCTGCATGGTACGTTTAGCTGTAAACTTTAGGGTTATGGTTGAGCAGAAGTCTAATCTCAGTGACTTCATCTGAGTCTGATAAACCTTTACGCGGTGAGCTAACTGCTACTGTGTGTTAGCTATAACTAGCACTAAGTGCAAAATTGCTAGCTACTGCAGTACAGTACGCCCTGATACCAGAAGGGTGTGTGTGTGTGAATCCTGTGTATCAATGACATCCTGCTTTGCATGTTTCAGGCCCGCGCTGTCTCGACCCGAGGACCCGTCCTGTACTCTGTCCTCTTCCAGCACTCGCTAGCAGATTCTCTGTAAAGCGGCTCTAAAAAAGAGTTGCTAGTTGGTTTAATACGCAGTGACAGCTCATGGCAAAGGGCAAAATATTCTCATTGAAAGGCACAACCCTATTATATGAACAATTACACAAGGATGTCAGCTGCTGGCTAATGAGTTATGTCCGTTGGCATGAATAATCATAATCACTTTGACGCAGATTTTCAGTGACTGCGCTACAGTTTTGTGCTTTTGGGCTGGTGGATATGGAGGGCGAAACTCTGTGAAATACGACCACCTTATGACCTCTTTAATCTTAATCGCACACAAGTATGAGTACACTGGAGTGGCTAAGACTGGAGTAACAACTATTTGTTATTGTACTTTACTTTTATCATTTTTGGGGGGTGTTTTATTTTTAGTAGTAGAACTGAAACAATTTCCTGAAAACTTTTACTTATCGCCATAGAAGGCATGAGAAAGTATGTCAAAGCAAGATATTTTTAGTTTTGCTAATGCTAGCTACTAATGCTATGTTAGCTTGCAATATTTAACTAAGTAAGCATAATTTCTTTGCTAATGCCAGGTTAGCATAGCATCAATACCAGTAGCCTGGTCAAAGTCTATATATATATTTATTTATTTATTTATTTATATGTGTGTGTATTAATGTACAATATATTAACATGAAAATCATCTTCAACAGTTTAACAAGTAATTTAAATACTGTTCGACCCCAAACTGTACTTTAGTATGATTAAAGTTTAAACACAAAAAATACATTCAGGTTTAACCGAGTAACATGGACACATTATTTACACTTTATAATTTCTCAGTCCTTTTCTTCACACCAGGATCCAGAAGTGATTGGTTGACACACACACACACACACACACACCAGGACCAACTGTTTCAGCGCTGCGTTCAGGACTGTCAGTGTGGACTAGTGCGTAAAGCGAGGCAGCGCCGGTTCCTTCCATCAGCATAAGGTGTGGCATCCTGTGGAGGAAGCTGCAATTGCAGTGAAGGTGCAATTTGCGAACCATCTGTGAGATGCCTGCAGGGCTTCCTCTCCGGAACGTCCCCCTCCGGAGGGATGCAGGTGCTGGAGGCGGAGAATGAAGTAGAGGAGAAGAGAAACGAGTTCGAGGTTTTCAGCTCTGTCTGAACGGGTGCAGAAACACCTGGGTCAGAGTTTGAGCAGGAGGAGGGCTTTTGTTTCCTTTGACATTCTTCGAGCTTTAAGCGAATTGTGGTTGCACACCGACTAAAGGCTGGGCTTTAATTGGCAATGCCCTCAGTATGAGGCAAAGGGATTAATGTTGTTCCCTTGTGCTGTGGAAAAGAATTGTTAGGAGGGAGGGAGGGAGGGGGGGAGGACAGCACGTCCCCTCCTGATGGACAACAAATGTAGGAATGTAAAGGAAAGTTTTTGAAGTGACCTTTGAGCCGATTTCACCCTCCATGATTTTAGTTCTGATTCCTCAGTCACCAGCCGACCGTGCGCTCCCACAGCGTGTGCTCCTGCAGGAACCTGATTTTTAAGGTCACAGAGGTGCCCATATTTTTAAGCATGTTTGCTTTTCTCAGTGATAAATCATGGAGTGTGAACTCCTCTGTCACTAGGATCGTTGCTGAGAAACAGCCGTGAGGAGAGCGAGAGGAAATTGAATTCATGTTGTGTCACGTGCAGCAGATCCCCGAATCCAGTTTTTGGTGGGTGAGAAAGAAATATAATGGCAGTGATGTTCGTCTTCACTCCCCTCCAGTACCTCCAGTTCTCTTTGCAGAACAGACGGACCTCGTCGTACACATCGCCACAAACAGAAAATGATATGAAACACAGCTTTTGGGTTTATTTTCATGAGATTTGGGGATGGGGCACGCTTCTCTCCAGCTGACAGTTAGTGTCATGTGTGTGAAGTTAATCTGTGAGCGATATGAGTTCGTTTCAGATGCGCTGCAGTGCGAGTACGCCTGTGACTCTGAGGTGGTGTAGTGTACACTCAGCTGTAATGACGGGTAATGAGAGAACTGACGAGGAGGGAGAGAGAGTGTTGACCTCAGCAGAGCTGTGTGTGTGTTTTTATAGCACTTTTGGACAGGTCAGCCACTTCCCCTGTGCACGTGTTGAGTTTTGGGCCGCACGGTGAGTGGGGCCCTGAGATGTGTCCTGGAGATTGACGTCCTTGACAAGTCTGAGTGTGTGGGCCTCAGCTGGATACACAGCTTTAAGTAGTTGCTCCCTTTCAGTGTGGCTTAATGTATGTAATTCCTCCACATGCACAGCGCACACCTGAAACGGTGCAGAATGTGTTTAATACAGAACGCTGGAGTCGTTTCCATTACGATAGCCATTCTCGGTTCCTGCACTTGTTTTAATATTCTAATATTCTAAGCTCTGACTGTCAGGTGTAAGGAAACATACTGCTGGTGGTATTGCCTGTTATTTAATCCATTCATCTCTCTCTCTCTCTCTCTCTCTCCTGAATGGGCAAGCCTGAATCTCCTTCCTGCTTTGAAACGCTCTAGTCAAGCGTGCCGGCTCTCACGCCTGTAATGGGTTTACGAGACAGAGGAGCAGAAACAACAAGGACTAAGCGAGTCTCCTGAGCCGGCGTGGCTTCCTGCAGAAATGGCTTCTTCCGCTGACTCGATCCTTGTCGGAGAATGTGGCAGGTGGCTGAGCTGTGCCTACTTCTTTGTCTCCCCCTTCTTCCGTCTCCCCTGCCTTTCTTCTTGAATGAAAGAATAAATAATGGATTTAACCCTTTCAGCCTGGGCAGTGTTGTCAGTCGTCCCTGCTGACTCTGTGACATTCAGGTCACTGTACTGAAGAAAAAAGGATGAGGATTATTAATACATCATTCCCGTAGTGCATTTCAACAAAACATCACCAAGGGCCGATTAGCATTCAGTTATACAATTAGGCAACAACAGGAGGTGATGATAAATGAAAACGAGCCTCCTCACAGGCTGCAGGACCTTCTATGTAAAGGGCAGATGAGTTTTATATTGGTGTAAACTTTATTCGGAATTCTCTGCAGCTTGCTCGTTCTTGGGAAAAATGACACAGTTCATTGGAGGGGCAGGAGATCTCCTCTAATCTGGCATGCAGAACATTCCCAATTTCCCACACTCAAATGAGACCTTTCCGTTGGACTCGTATCAGCTCCGGACGAGATCTCACGGCTCTTTCACAGACACACTGTATTAGTGTTTAGACTAAAAAACACACGTGTGGTGGAAATAGAAATAAATTGATATGTGTCTGCCAAGCCTTTTAAGGAAGAGAAAGAAATCAGTTCTAGAATAAGACATTAAGAAGATTTCCTTGAAGCTGAACAGCTGGACACAATAAACTTATCCAACAAGTTTAACCTTTCTTGATTGCTAATAAGCTACTAAAGTCTGTCCAAAATCTTCCTGGTCCATCAAAGTTTCATCGAATTCTCTAAGGGTTGAGGTGAACAGTGCAGTCTCATTGCCATTGGTTTCGGCGAGTGCGGCGGGAGACAAAGGCTTGCTCTCTGCTCCTCTCTGCTGTGAAACCAGCCGTGTTGTTGATGTTTTGTGCTTCTTCATGCCTTGGTTGTCATGCTCCGGTGAGGACGGATGGAATGTGGAAGAATGGAAGGCCATGGTGATGGAGGTGCTGGTGGGTCTTTGTAAAGAACAGCCCTCTGTCTCTTTTCATTTAGAGCAGCGTGTAAAAAGATATTCCTGTCTACTGTTGTCTCAGTCTCGTTAGTTACTGAGAGTTTGATTATTTTGTGAAGATGGAAATTCTTATTAATGATGACCGACAAGCTTTTGGCTCTGCTGAGGATTCAGGGGAAAATCTAAAGGTCTAGAGGAGATGTTAAAGGAAGGGACAGGACGGAATGAAGACACGGCTGTCATTCTCATCTTTTTCCACAATCCACAAGGTGTAAAGCGACTGACTGTAATGTGGAATTTTGGATAGATAGAGGACGACTTCCTCCCTTGAGTGAAGTAACTCAATCCCTGAATGAGGCCTCTGTCTGTGTCTGTCCATCTCTCTCCCTCTCCCTGTCTCTCTCACTCTCCCAATCTCTCTCTCTCTCTTTCTCTCTCTTTCTCCCTGTCTCTCTCTCTCTGTCTCTCTCTCTCTCGACTATAAGTCTACCTCTAGGGATGTGTCCCCTAATGCTTATTCAATGGAGGCCCAGCATTTTCGGCCACATTTCAAGCCAAGACACTTAATTAACTTTTCCAGTGTGATGTTTGGGGCAGCAGATCCAGGATCGGTGGTCACGATGCTGATTGATGGTCACACTAGATGTGGAACGTCTCCTTTTCAGGTAAAGTTTTAAGTAGAAAAAGTAGAAAAAGGGAGGGCACGAATGTCACAGTTTGACTCTTTGATGTGTATTCAACAATATTTTTCCTTCAGGTTAGGGCAGGCCCCAGCCTCAGTCTGTAAAGTTTCTTGGGACTTGTGCACACACACACACACCCCGCAGCCCCCCCCCCCCCCCCCCCCCCCCCCCCCGTCAGCTACCCACACCACTTATAACCCACTTGTTCAGATGGCAAATATGCAGTACCGGAAGCCCAGGAACACTCTATCAGTGTGCTATCTCAGCTCCTGTTTGCTCTGCCTGCCTTTATCTGTCACATGAGGGCTGCGCAGCCACATAAACATCGCCCTGGGATAGAGCCAGCTGCCACATGAATGGAGCTGTATTGTCCCCCAACTGAAAAAACAACTCCATAATATGTCATGTAAAGTTAAAGTTTATATTTGTTGAATGTGAATCCAGGACTTTAATTTTTTTTATCATGTTCTGATCCATTCTGCCTGATGTCTATCTAACAGTCTGCTACACCCTCACAGGCTAATGAAATAAATATATCACTGATTATGGAACGAGCACGTACCACACAACTTGCTAAGGATTTCAGCGCAGCTTACATCCTCTCTTTTCCAAACTGCAATCAAATCCAGACCCCGGCAGAAGCACATATGGCAGGAATAAACAAAATGCTCCTTCGGCCTGAGTGCAGTGATAACATCGTATAGGAACGGGGGTCTCGGCTCTTGTTGTCGACAGAAAACTAGAGGACAAGGGCTCTGAAGGAATGCAGGGGGGGCTATAACGAGGTCAGACCCCGCTTGTTTGCTTGTGAATGACAAGAGCCCCGACATAACCATCAGTAAATAAAATGTGGCTGTAAAATTAACTACAAGACAGGTCCAACAGGAATCCCTAGCGGCACTTCCTGCATTTCAGAGGCCATAAACAAGACTTAAACAAGCCAAGCTGGCTCCAGCTCATATCCCACGGCAACAGACCAGGGTCACGGTGGCCTCTGCTGCCGGCTAGCTCCGCTGGAGGCCTGGACACGGTGACGACATGGAAGAACCCACCGGAATGAATTAGAGGGACTGTTTATGTTTAGCCATGAAATGGAATGCCAAGGATTCGCCGCAAGAACTCGGATGCAAACGGGTTCAGGGTGTTGTGGTTTGCTTTTTGATTTCATTTAATTGATTAATTTTAGAATGAGAAATCGTGTGCAAAGTGTCATGTGAGGAAACGACTGCGATGTTGTTATTCTTTCTTCCTTTTCATCTGTGAGTAGTGTGAATGTGAAACATTTTATGCATTTTATTGAAACAACAATACAGATGGTAATAACAATAACGATGTGCACAGATGTGCTACTGTTACGATGAGGATCTCATCACGAGACTTACAGGCTTTGGCGGAGGTGATTGTAAAACAATTTCCATTAAGCCATAAAAGCCATTTCTTGCTTTCTAGCCTTTGCCTGAGTGTCATGGTTCTGCCCTCAGTAGGAAATGCCACTTGAGTCTCCCTCGGGAACACGTGAACTCTGAGAAGGGCAGCAACGTGCTTTCTTGGCTGCGTGGAGACAGACGGCCGGTGGAGGAAGGCTGGAAAGGCGGGAGGGGGGGGGCAGACGATTATAGTTTGATCTGGAGTTTCTCCCACTTTAACCTTATCCAGTGTGAACACCATCTTTTCAGTCTGAGAGCAATCGCTGAGATGAACCATGTGGTGTGAGCTGCTCTGTGACCTGCAGTGAAGAGCAGCGCTGAGAAACATTAGATTCCTCGTTTATCACGTGCAGAAGATCCATCCAGCTGTTTGTGTAGGGGCAAAATGTAAATGCAATAATAATAGTAATAATAATAACCAGTATAAAAATAGGAAGTCAAATGATCGAGAGCTTTCAAGTTTATTTGAAGAATACATTAGGTTTCGGGCTGCTGCTCCTGACTCTGATTAAAGATCTGTGTGTGTGTGTGTGTGTGTGTGTGTGTGTGTGTGTGTGTGTAATGTGCACGTCATTACAACCACCAGACAGACAACAGCAGGTGATGAAATTCACGTAGCACGTTGGCGTGACTAGCACTAACTACCCCTAGCTCTCCCCGGCCTCGCTCCTCCAGGACACTGCAGTTCGGAGTTCAGGCACAGATATGTTTAAGCAATAGATGCACTAGGTTGTTGCGCCACACAGCAAATCGAATTTCCACAGAGCTGTTCCCGAGTTGTTTATATGTGGAAGCATCTGGAATATTAATGCTCTTTTGAAACTATTTCCTGGCAGTATTCGCTGAGTGACCACAGTGTTTTTTTCTTTACTCGTGGCTCTACTCACAGTTTGTGACAATGGCTCTGACTGAACAGCGCACAATCTTGCTGAAGTGAAAAAATTCCGGCTGTAACCCCCCCTGCCCCTCGCCCTCCACCCATCCCCCCCCCCAACCCCCCCACCCCGCTGTTGTTTTGCCAAACACCGGATTTTCATTTGGTACTTGGGAGGGAGCAGTGCTGACAGTATTTATAGCTTGGTGTTCTAACCAAAATGATCAGTGTACCACAAAATAACTTCCTCAGTCCTGGCCACAAAATAACAGGATGCCTTCAATTGTGCATATTTATTAATTTTAGCCAGGGATTGCTAGTTTTATAAATAGTCATGCTCCTGCAGCAGTGCTTCAAAGTTGGCTGCGTAAACTTCCTCTCTCTATTTTCCCTAAACTGACACGGCTGGAGCGCGAGCTGGTGACTGATTGCTAACACTGACATCATTCCAGTGGGTCACACTCCTGTCGTATTTCTGCGTCTGTCCTCTAATAAACTTTAATTCTTCAATTTTGGAGGTCAAAGTCAGAGTGACAGTCCTCTTTCTACAGGCCTTCTGATCCATGACCCTAAATATGGACGTTACACCAAAAGTCAGTGGCCGATGCTTTTGTCATCATCCCAATCACTCACTAGGTATAAATCAGATCGATGTTCCATCATCAGTGCAGTAATACAGCACACTTACAGGTTGCACGCACAGAGCGCTGACTTATAGGGTGCCGTCTATATATCATGTGCTCTGCTTTTAGTACAGTGGCATCTGTGTATTCTGCGTCTTCATAACCTTTTCATGGTTCAGAATCCTTCCACCTTCTGTGGAGCTCCACACAGGGACTCCGGGTCAATAAATCTCAGAGAGGATGTTTCAGCAAAGACCGGCATGCGTCCATGCTACGCAGATGGAATAAATACTTGGTGAAGATGTTACCATCTGTGCTGCAGACCAAACAGCAGAGACAGGAGGAATATATAAAGTAAGAAAGACGTCAAAGCCTGAAATGCTCCTTAGATGGGATTTGATTCCATAAATTGACTGGCTTAGTGTCCAAGAAAGTCGCAGCCCATCTCTAAGATAGCAACTCTGCTAACTAACTAATTTCATTTGAATTTATATTTTCTTATTCCTAAAGGAGACCTACTACGAAACTTCACATTCTAAGTCTTGTTTAGATTTTTAGATGGAGTACAAAAAAAAGAAAAAACTTTTTTTGTCCTTTTTTTGAGTTTTGCATTGCTGAGACTTAAACAAGCCAATTACATTTTCCTCCTAAAGTGACCTCATATAAGAAAAGCCCCTCCCCCAGCTTGTTGCTCGGCCAGTAGCTCATTTGCATAGACACTGCAATGAAATGGACCATTTAGAGGAAGAAAGAGAGATCGAGGGATGAAAAGGGCGATTTCTGGGGTGTATTTCAGCTGGAGTATTAACACACACACACACACACACACACACACACTTTCGGAGATCTGTGTTAACCTAAATGGTAAAATATGGAACCTATAATTATGAAATTGGAATATCTCCAAAGTAGCGTGGTTCATTTCCCCCTGCGTTTATTTCAGAGGCAGAAGCTAATTAACATCACTGACTGGGAGAGCGCCGGACCGACGCACGGCTATTTACCACAATAATCCTGCACTTAATTCTGCATTCCATCAAAGTTTAAGTGATTAGAGGCCCGAGAATGACTGTATGGATATAGTCCATGTAAGCGTGTCCTTTAAGGAGAGAAACCCTGGAGGCAGGAGGGCCTGCGTGTGGAATTTAGAGAAAAGGGGCAACAACATGCTGAATTTAACTAACTAGCTCATGCTTGAACTCCAGTAATGTACTTAACTCATACAGTGGGCTCCATAAGTCTGAGAGCAGGAGGGGAAATGTTCTCTTTGGCATTCCTCTAACACAAGGTTTTCATTACAAACACTCTCATCACAGCAACATGTTGAGTGAAAAGGAGAATCTTAGGAATATTTACATGAATTACTGAATTTCTAAGTATCTAAGTGTGTCCTCAAGTTAGAGTGTGCACTCGAGCCGTCACACACCCAAGACCTGTCTATCTGTTCCAATACTTTTGCACTCACATTTTATAGTTGTGTGGC